>NC_079431.1:23613113-23913113 GCF_026213295.1 Gadus chalcogrammus
TATCAAAATCGAGCTATATTCACATACTGCAGTGCAAGTAAGAATTAGCTCATAGTGCAGACTGCTAATGAGATGGATGATCAATACATGTAACAGATAACGATAAATATAGGTCTAAGATGTAGTTTACCACTATGGATGATCAATACATATACCAGGGATAATTACAGGTCTCTGATAGTAGTTCACCACTATGGATGATCAATACATGTAACAGATAGTGTTAAGTATAGGACCATGACTGGATGATCAGTACATGTAACAGATAGTGATGATTATATGTCTATGATGGTAGTTCACCACTATTGGATGCAGTCAGAGGACTGTGTTGAGAAACACAACCTGTCCCGCAACTTCCCTCCCATATCCTGCATGGGGTTGTGTGTGAATTGGAACAGGGATATATATATATATATGTACATCAATTAGAGTTGTTTCTCTTTCTTCTATCAAAGGTACTTATTGTAAATCGCTTTGGATTAAAGTGTCTGCTAAATGCCCGAAATGCAAATATAAATGGGTCAATATTCCAGGAAATCTGCAACGGCAATTTGCCTGCTCAAAGCCCAGTACCATTCTGGATCACTGCCGGCATATGGAGCAAACCAAGCAGCCAGCAAGCCAAAGCTCTGATGAGGACGTCTTTGAATCCATTTGTTGATCTTAACGGCCCGATGCTTTTCTGGTGATCCGATATTAATGCAGTTTATTTTGTTTGCAAAACAGCTTCTTTTTCAGGAATGGCTGGAAACTGGACAAGTTCCTAAATAATGGAGCTCTCATTACACAGGGTTCATGGTGGCGGTTCTGGGTGCTGCATTACCGCCCTCTGCTGGACTCTCCCTTGGCCCATTGCTATTCCATGTGTGAAAGGGAGCAAGAAGGAAATATTCCAGAACCTAGCTGCATGTGGGATTATTGAAAATATCTCGCTGTGTCTGAAAGGTTATTACAGTTGTTTACCAGGAAATATGTGTAAAAGTGGCTTTAAGTACATACGATAGACAGACAGACAGACAGACAGACAGACAGACAGACAGACAGACAGACAGACAGACAGACAGACAGACAGACAGACAGACAGACAGACAGACAGACAGACAGACAGATGGCTCAGCATTCAATGGCTTTCCTACATGTATCATTCAAACAAGAGATCCTCCACTGACCTACTGGTCTGGTTTGGCTATTCTCACCCAGGTATCATGTCCTGCTGGTGTTCAACTAAGAGAGGCAGTGGGCAGTTTGTGATTGGCTTCTTCAAACAGCGGTTACCAAATGGGAACCGCTGGGCTAGTGTTTTTGAAAGCCTCTGACCGGGCCGCCCTTGTTATGTGTTCTAATAAACAGTTGAATGTGGGAATTTAGGCAGAGAATCCCTGAGGGGCTGCTCTGGTAGTTTCATAATCCTGAGCGCTTGGAACGGACCAGGGGCCAACGGGTGGCCAATGGGGGTGGGCCAACAGGAGGCCACCGGGGGTCAACGGGAGGCCAACCAGGGGTAAACAAGAGAGCTAAAACAAGAATGTTTTTTTTTAAAACAGCAAGATAGATATGTATGGTTGACAGTTAGATGAAGAGGCCGACGGGGGGCCAAGGGAAGCCAACGGGGGGCCAAAGGGAAACCAACGGGGGGCCAACAGGAGACCAACGGGAGACCAACGCGAAACAAACGGGGGGCCAACGGGAGACCAACGGGAGACCAACGGGGGGCCAACGGGGGGCCAACGGGAGGCCAACCAGGGGTAAACAAGAGGGCTAAAACAAGAATGTTTTTTTTAAAACAGCAAGTTAGATATATGGTTGACAGTTAGATGAAGAGACCGACAGACCAACAGGTAGATGAACAGACAGACCGATAGTTAGATGAACAGACAGACCGACAGGTTGGTCAACAGACAGACCGACAGTGAGATGAACAGACAGCCCGACAGGTTGGTCAACAGACAGACCGACAGGTAGATGAACAAACAGACCGACAGGTAACTGAACAGACAGACCGACAGGTAGAGGAACAGACAGCCCGACAGGTTGGTCATGATCCTCCATGTTGTGTACAGGTACAGGCTGCAGTCCGGACCTACTGTTCCTCCTGTGTGCCATGTACGCTCCCATCTGCACCATCGACTTCCAGCACGAGCCCATCAAGCCCTGCAAGGCGGTGTGTGAGAGGGCCAAGTCAGGCTGCGAGCCCGTCATGAAGCTCTACAACCACAGCTGGCCTGAGAGCCTGTCCTGCAGTGAGCTGCCCCTCTATGACCGGGGCGTCTGCATCTCCCCCGAGGCCATCGTCAAGGCCGAGGGCCCAGGTAACACTCATTATGAGAGGCCAGGTAACACTCATTATGAGGGGCCAGGTAACACTCATTATGAGGGCCCAGGTAACACTCATTATGAGGGCCCAGGTAACACTCATTATCAGGGCCCAGGTAACACTCATTATGAGGGGCCAGGTAACACTCATTATGAGGGGCCAAGTAACACTCATTATGAGGGCCCAGGTAACACTCATTATGAGGGGCCAGGTAACACTCATTATGAGGGGCCAGGTAACACTCATTATCAGGGGCCTAGGTGACACTCATTATGAGGGGCAAGGTAACACTCATTGTCAGGGGCATAGGTAACACTCATGAGGGGCCAGGCAACACTCATTATCAGCAGCCTAGGTAACACTCATTATCAGGGGCCCAGGTAACACTCATTAACAGGGCCCCAGGTAACACTCATTATGAGGGGCCAGGTAACACTCATTATGAGGGGCCAGGTAACACTCATTATGAGGGGCCAGGGAACACTCATTAACAGGGGCCCAGGTAACACTCATTTTGAGGGGCCAGGTAACACTCATTATGAGGGGCCAGGTAACACTCATTATCAGGGGCCTAGGTAACACTCATTATGAGGGGCAAGGTAACACTCATTGCCAGGGGCATAGGTAACACTCATTATGAGGGGCCAGGCAACACTCATTATCAGCAGCCTAGGTAACACTCATTATCAGGGGCCCAGGTAACACTCATTATGAGGGGCAAGGTAACACTCATTGTCAGGGGCATAGGTAACACTCATGAGGGGCCAGGCAACACTCATTATCAGCAGCCTAGGTAACACTCATTAACAGGGGCCCAGGTAACACTCATTATGAGGGGCCAGGTAACACTCATTATGAGGGGCCAGGTAACACTCATTTTGAGGGGCCAGGTAACACTCATTAACAGGGGCCCAGGTAACACTCGTTTTGAGGGGCCAGGTAACACTCATTATGAGGGGCCAGGTAACACTCATTATGAGGGGCCAGGTAACACTCATTAACAGGGGCCCAGGTAACACTCATTATGAGGGGCCAGGTAACACTCATTATCAGGGGACCAGGTAAAACTCATTATGAGGGCCCAGGTAACACTCATTATCAGGGGAACAGGTAAAACTCATTATGAGGGCCCAGGTAACACTCATTATCAGGGTACCAGGTAAAACTCATTATCAGGGGGCCTGGCAGCACTCATTATCAGGGGGCGAGGCAGCACTCATTATGAGGGGGCCAAGCACTGGAGATGCGGGCACTCGTATGGTACTTGTTAGATTCCGACCCTTTTTCTGGTTCATCCAGAATGGCCCGGTCACTTTAAATGAAGCTATCCACAATGGTAGAAGGTCACTGAACAGGCCACGGCCAAACATTTACCTATTGGCACACACACATCGACTCAAAGGGAAAACCTTGAACCAGCATGTCCTGATATGCAGTTCAACTTGTACGTATGTCTCTCTTCATGATGAATGAATTTTATAGAGGAACCCATAATTTCAGTTTACTTACATTTTCCTTAATTTATATATTTTCTTCTAATGCTTAAATCCCAAAGGATCTATTATTCCCTCCTTTATTCCCTCCTGTTCACCGAGTTGGATAGTAGGGAACACGGATGGGTTTTCACATACTAATAATTGGTCTTATTGGTCAAGTATCATGAAGTGGATTGACCAATCAGTATGGATGGTAGAGGCAATAATTTCTCCAATCGGCTTTAAGGTAACCAGTACAGCTTAACCCTAAATCATACAACCCGGAGCCATACAACCTAAACCTCACCATAACACTAACATAAACACCTAGGGCCAATTGCTCTGTCAGTTAGCATTGATGCGCTTTAAAACCGTACCCCGTAAAACTGAGGTTTTGGAGTTTAACACGCAGCTGCGCACGAGGTTGAACGTGATTGCTGAGTAACGACTCGTACAGGATCAGCGGATTCCTGGCTGACTCGGTTTAAACTGCTTGGAAACCGGAAGTACTCTGATTTCTAGTATACCCCAGCAGATGCGGGACTCTATTATGCTGCGTTTCCACTGCAGGGTGCGGAACGGATCGGATTGCAAAGGTGCGGTAGGGAGGGGGCGGTATAGCCCAGCTCAGTTCCGAGGTCGCGTTTCCACTGCCGACAGTACCCTTGGTGGTAGGCCGGATGTCGATCGCCGCGGCAGCTACGTAAACATCGTAAACAACGTCTTCCTCCCCAAGAATGCAGACGAACGTCTCCACCTCCTTGTTCGCCCAAGCAAGCTTTTTACGCGACATGTTAATTGTAAAGAATAATACCTCGAGGCTACTGTTTGTTTGTTTTTATCCCCGCGTCGCCTGGAAGTGACGATTACGTCGACCAATCAACGGAGGGGGGGTTTAGCTAGAATTTCACGGGACCCTTTCATGCGTCTGGTCTCGTTTTGGGTACCGCAACGGAGGAGTCCCGAGAATGGGGCCGGAACGGGTACGGCAAAGTCCGGGTCACGCCCACTTTTGGCGGTGGAAACGCGACCCGACCCGCACCTTTGCGATCCGATCCGTTCCGCACCCTGCAGTGGAAACGCGCCACCACTTCGACCTGGGCGGGACTTTACGTCCTACGTCACTCGCTATGGGTTTGCATGTGTGCGCGTAGCCGTTTGTCTCAGGGATGTGTGCACGAACTCCCTTGCACTACAGATTACGAGCGTCAGTGTCGTACGCGATGGAGGGTGGGTGACATTCCTACAGTCTGTGATGATAGGCTATATTTCTACAAATTACTTACTATTACTAGCGATTAACATGACGAAACAACACGAACTAAGCTAACATTAGACTATAGCCATACCAGATAACGCCATACCAGCTCACCCTAACTATTTCTATTAAACTCTGAACCATTTTGCAACAGGCAACTGTGTGTTGGTGCGTCTTATTGCTTCCCACGTCTGCGTCTGCATCTTTCCCACTCCTGGCTAATAGTTTCAGCTTTTGTACTGTATATCAGAAATGATCACCCTGTACCACACTGCTGACTTGTTGATGTTTTGTGAGCACTCACGCATTTCTCTAGGTATCTTAAGTTTCCTACTGGAGTCATCAAAACTTTGGACTTCGTTATTGTAAGAAATATTGTGTTGCAAAAACACTTTGTGTCTTACCCTTAGCGTTACCCTAACCTTAACCCCAGTAACATGTCTTCATCATAAACTACAAGTTACGCAAAATGGCATACAAACATCCAGTCCAATATGAAAGAAAAAAGCTAGCTTCATTAAGGAATCGAACCCCTTATCCCCGCGTTAATGAGTTGTTCTCTGACCACTAACCCATCAGGTCTTAGTACATGCGATTCAAGAGTTAACCACTTGACAATCTTTAAACTTCGGTTGCCTAGAAATTGTAAAGACAGTGATGTGTGTACATTGTGCGAGTATCCGTCACTCGCGATGTGTGTGCAGTCCAAAATGAAAGAAATAACCTTACATCACTAGGGAATCGAACCCCCAATCATGTTGGTCGTTGGTAACTAAACAAAGAGATCGCATTTTGTTTAACTGCTAACTAACAAACGGGTTTATGCGTTCACTGAACAAAGATTATGGAAATAAAAGACCACTTTTCCATCAGAAAAATCATCAGAACCGTTATTACCAACCCATAGACACTAAAGCACACCCATCGCGAGTGAGGGCTATGCGCACACATGCACACCCATAGCGAGTGACGTAGGACGTAAAGTCCCGCCCAGGTCGAAGTGGCGTCGATTTAGAGGTCGTTTCTCAATTCGCGTACTTGTGCGTGCTCGTGTGCTCGTGGACTCGTGAAACGTCATCAGTCGTTGCCCGAGCACTGTTCCAATTCGAAGCACGCATCAACCGAGTACTGTCGTAAAACCCGGAAGTGTTCTTGATGCGTGCTCGATCTCGCCGTTTCACCAAGCATGCATCGGAGGTGGCTCGTGTGTGCTTGCAATCGCTATAAATCCCAGGATGCATTTCGCACTAGCAGCAGTACGATGGCGGACAATATGGAGAAGACGCACAACTGTAGCTTAAGTTACTCTTAACTTATATATATATGTATATAATATGATAATAATAATAATATAAGATAATATATAAATATATATAAAGTCGTGTGTAGCCTATAGCTTATACACATGACAGGACACGCATATCTTTTCAATTTTTATTCATTCAGAATATTTACATACTATTTGAAAATGAAAGAGGCTGGGATTTTGTTTTATATCATTTGTTTATATTGTTCAGTAGTATATGCCTAAATGAGGCCGTAGCACAGTTAACGGACGAGCAGAGGTGGTGACGTCATGGAGTCCGCTGCTGTTCCAATCGCAGGTACGTACTCGCGTGCTCGCAAGTATGTGATTGAAGTACAGACTTGCCAAGTACGTGGTTGCAAGTCATCGAGTCCGTAGTACGCGTGCTAGGAATTGAGAAACTGTATAAACAAATGATATAAAACAAAATCCCAGCCTCTTTCATTTTCAAATAGTAGGCCTATGTAAATATTCTGAATGCATACAAATTGAAAAGATATGCGTGTCCTGTCATGTGTATAAGCTATACACACACGACTTTATCTATATATATTTACTTATTATCTTATATTATTATTATTATTATTATTATATATTATATAAATATATATATAAGTTAAGAGAGTAACTTAAGCTACAGTTGTGCGTCTTCTCCATATTGTCCGCCATCGTAGGCCTACTGCTGCGAGTTCGAAATGCATCCTGGGATTTATAGCGGTTGCAAGTACACACGAGCCACCTCCGATGCATGCTCGGTGAAACGGCGAGATCGAGCCATGGACATAATAAAGGATGGACCACGGACTGGAAAATGGCCGCCCATTCATTCCTATGCAAACTGCTCAGTGGCGCATGGTAACATACAGGAGCGATTTGCTTCCGCGTTATGTGGCCAGGACACGTGACCTAGTCCGTGACGTACCGGATGCAGAGATCTTCTTCTTCTTCTAGTTTAGTGGCGGATCATAGTTTTTCCCCATATACCGCGACCTACTGGACTACTACACAGGAGTTTGTGACAAGGACGTTGACAAGGACAAGGACGTTGGCAAATCATACTTTAAATCATACAAATAAATTCAAAGAAAAAAACAAACTAACGAAACAAAATAAACAAAATAAAACAAACTAACAAAAGAAATGAATAAATAAAAAAATATATATATATACTTAAGGTTAAATTATTCTAATTAGGTTAGTATCTTTTATCTAATTTATCAGCAATTTCATTGCCATATATACCATGGTGGGCTGGAATCCAACAGAACTGAATAACTAAACCAAGGCTTATAATATTTAAAAGAAGATGCTTTACCTCTATCACCAAATCTACACGTATTGAATTATTTGTTATAAAACTTAGTATCTACAAACCATCTAAGAGCGGTTATTATTGATAGCTGATAACCAAGGTACACACTGTAATACTATAATCAAGAGGACATACCGGCAGTTCAAATAAAAAAGAGATAGAACTTTATTGATCTGGAAAACTTCATAGATATGTAAGATTTCTCCATATAATACCATAGTAACATAGTAAACGTATGTAGGCCTAAAAAATTCAGTTCAATGTTATTGCTTAAGAAACAGATTCCTTTCAACTAACTATTTTACGAAGAATGCAATCAATAATTTATATAAAAGTAAATGTTTACATATCGACCAGCAACAAAGTTGGAGTAGCCTACCCAAATATTGAATTGTAATACACCAACACTGTCATACATAGCTAACCATAACCCTGTCATACATAGCTAAACAAGCAAATGAAAATGAAATACCTACCAACGCAACTGAAATGTTAACATTAGACAATTAACAATATTATGAAAATTACGTAGGTCTCCCATAATCATTCAGGTAATCAATACGTCCGTGCCTGTTACAGCTATTTCAATGATGTGTGTTATATATCCGTGTTCAACGCCATTCATGTTAAGTAAAAGGACAAATCTCAGACTTTGGAAGTTAATGGAGTTAATGGAAGTTAATTCGGAATTTAATTTAATTCGGAAGTTAATGGAGCCGCGCACTTCAAAATAGGTCCATAGCAAGGAGCCGTTTGTTTCAGTACGGCTCCTTTCAGCTGCCCACCCAACATCAACTGCTAATAAAACGCTTGAGGAGGCGTTTGGAAAAGAAAAAACGTACATTTTTTTAGAACAGGGTAGAAAGATAATTATGAGCCTTTGATTGATATCCAGACATTTTTTGCGGAGACACAATCCTGTTCCCCACTTGTATTGGAGTGGACGGCGATATCTACTTCTGGGCCACATGAAATGACGGACCCCCGTCCACTCCCAGCTAAAACAGCTGCAATACCAGGCTTGGCCTCTGAGCACGGGTGGATTGCGGAAGTATATGCCTGTCCTGGGGGCCTGGATCAAGCGAGTACTATCGTAAAACCCGGAAGTGTTCTTGATGCGTGCTCGATCCAGGCATAGATAGGATCCAGGCCCCCAGGACAGGCATATACTTCCGCAATCCACCCGTGCTCAGAGGCCAAGCCTGGTATTGCAGCTGTTTTAGCTGGGAGTGGACGGGGGTCCGTCATTTCATGTGGCCCAGAAGTAGATATCGCCGTCCACTCCAATACAAGTGGGGAACAGGATTGTGTCTCCGCAAAAAATGTCTGGATATCAATCAAAGGCTCATAATTATCTTTCTACCCTGTTCTAAAAAAATGTACGTTTTTTCTTTTCCAAACGCCTCCTCAAGCGTTTTATTAGCAGTTGATGTTGGGTGGGCAGCTGAAAGGAGCCGTACTGAAACAAACGGCTCCTTGCTATGGACCTATTTTGAAGTGCGCGGCTCCATTAACTTCTGAATTAAATTAAATTCCGAATTAACTTCCATTAACTCCATTAACTTCCAGAGTCTGAGATTTGTCCTTTTACTTAACATGAATGGCGTTGAACACGGATATATAACACACATCATTGAAATAGCTGTAACAGGCACGGACGTATTGATTACCTGAATGATTATGGGAGACCTACGTAATTTTCATAATATTGTTAATTGTCTAATGTTAACATTTCAGTTGCGTTGGTAGGTATTTCATTTTCATTTGCTTGTTTAGCTATGTATGACAGGGTTATGGTTAGCTATGTATGACAGTGTTGGTGTATTACAATTCAATATTTGGGTAGGCTACTCCAACTTTGTTGCTGGTCGATATGTAAACATTTACTTTTATATAAATTATTGATTGCATTCTTCGTAAAATAGTTAGTTGAAAGGAATCTGTTTCTTAAGCAATAACATTGAACTGAATTTTTTAGGCCTACATACGTTTACTATGTTACTATGGTATTATATGGAGAAATCTTACATATCTATGAAGTTTTCCAGATCAATAAAGTTCTATCTCTTTTTTATTTGAACTGCCGGTATGTCCTCTTGATTATAGTATTACAGTGTGTACCTTGGTTATCAGCTATCAATAATAACCGCTCTTAGATGGTTTGTAGATACTAAGTTTTATAACAAATAATTCAATACGTGAAGATTTGGTGATAGAGGTAAAGCATCTTCTTTTAAATATTATAAGCCTTGGTTTAGTTATTCAGTTCTGTTGGATTCCAGCCCACCATGGTATATATGGCAATGAAATTGCTGATAAATTAGATAAAAGATACTAACCTAATTAGAATAATTTAACCTTAAGTATATATATATTTTTTTTTTTTTATTCATTTCTTTTGTTAGTTTGTTTTATTTTGTTTATTTTGTTTCGTTAGTTTGGTTTTTTCTTTGAATTTATTTGTATGATTTAAAGTATGATTTGCCAACGTCCTTGTCCTTGTCAACGTCCTTGTCACAAACTCCTGTGTAGTAGTCCAGTAGGTCGCGGTATATGGGGAAAAACTATGATCCGCCACTAAACTAGAAGAAGAAGAAGATCTCTGCATCCGGTACGTCACGGACTAGGTCACGTGTCCTGGCCACATAACGCGGAAGCAAATCGCTCCTGTATGTTACCATGCGCCACTGAGCAGTTTGCATAGGAATGAATGGGCGGCCATTTTCCAGTCCGTGGTCCATCCTTTATTATGTCCATGATGTTACCATGCGCCACTGAGCAGTTTGCATAGGAATGAATGGGCGGCCATTTTCCAGTCCGTGGTCCATCCTTTATTATGTCCATGCGCTTGATGCGTGCTTCGAATTGGAACAGTGCTCAGGCAACGACTGATGACGTTTCACGAGTCCACGAGCACACGAGCACGCACAAGTACGCGAATTGAGAAACGGCAGATTAGCCCGTTTTGAGTACGACATCCGGGTCCTTGAAGTATACTTCTTTTCGCCGGATCTGAATTGGAACGTACTACGTACTCAAAATTTGGCTAGTAAGTACGGATAGTACGGGTATTGGAACACGGCATGGGTTTCGAAAGGCATACTGGGGCTGTTTCCCAATGTCAAGGAAGCATGCTCAACGGCCGCCCTTTTAAGGACGCTACGTCATAGAACGCCGACAAGCACTGTTCCAATGTTGAGGACACTAGAAAGCCGCGCCATTTTTGCGTCCTTTGTTTTGGAGAATTCCGAGATTTTTCAAGGATGCATCGCTGCATCCTAGACGAGCCAAAACTACCCACAATCCTCTGCGTTCACTGGGCGGGTTCTTGAAAATGGCAGAGCAGTACACGTTTGAATGAAGTGAAGTTATATTAGTTTTAAGAAATATTTTGTGCCGTATTGCTTTTTATAGATTCATCATGTTAATGCAAATAATCAAGCCTAAAGACCTGTGCCACTTTTCAAACGTTTTTGCAACTTAATGAAACGTTGCTATATTTTGCATGGACGTAGCTGGTGTTAAACACCACTGTCACCAATGTCAATTTACTCGCTCACAAGATTACATTATTTATGTATACCTATTTATGTTTACATAAATAGGTTTTTATGTATGTTTTGTATACCTATTTTATTTAACAATTTCTCTTCCTGAAAATGTTTCTGCTCTCTGAACAGAGGGCATAAAATAATCAGATGAACAATAAAAAAATAAAAAGAAACATTCACTTTTGTTTGAAAAAATAATGAATATATAATATAATATGCATCTTCTATAAGGAGGTGGTAAATACAGGATGCAACTCATGCAGTGTGAACCACAGTGGTATAGAGGGGGCTGGGGGGGGCTACCTAACTCTGCAAATTAGGTGTCTGTGGTCTATTTTGCATTCTGCAAGTCAAAATATAATCGACTACTGAGTTCAAAGCACAATGTGGAAGTGTGACACAAGTCCATCACTGCAGATCTAACACATTATTTGCATATTTAACATATTATTTCCATGATTGCCATGACACTGAAACACATTGAATATGCTTCCATCCGCACATATATAAAATGGACATAAACAAATACCGGTATGCAAAGATAAAGAATAAAATAATGTATTCATTTTCAATCAATTCCGATTAGAATTTATAACGTGAAAACTTTATTTATATTAGTTACATTCTTTATCCAACAGGTATTGCACAAAGCTATTGAACTGGTAGATTTCAGCTTATTTCTAAACTGTTTGTATTCTAATGCGTTGTGGTCAAATAAATATCGATCAGCTTGATTGCTGTCATGTTTTATTCATAAGCGCACATGTGTTTACAAGCGGACACGCAGTATTAAAAAGCGGAAGCGGAAGCGCTTCCACACTACCAAGTCGTTCCCAAAGTCCGACGTTACAAACGCTAGGCAGCACTCGAGCTAGCACTCTAGTCTCATCTCCATAGGACGCGACTAGCAAGGACGCGTCCTAGCAAGGCTGCAGCCTTCACTTTGGGAAACAGCCTGGGTTTCGCAAGGCATACTGCGGAGCACAGTCGCAAGGCATACTATGCTTCCCTTCGTTAATGGCAATTTTACCTCTCATTAGATTTAGCAATCATGGAGCCCCGGCTTGGCTAACGTTAGTTCTATGCTACCCGTACTTACTGCTAGATCTTATTTTGAAACTTCTGTTTGAGAAAATCGGGTTCGGTGTTGACGGTGAAAGTTAGGTCGGTATATAGCAGAGTTTCCGTTGTCCGGTTATTACCGGTCATTGGCCCGGGAAAAAAATTAGGAAGACCGACATTTCTTAATGTCCCCGGTCAGAATGACCAATGGAAATAATTCCTTGCACAATTTGAATTGTGTTTAAATATGCTTCAGTGGTCATTTGTTTAGCCAATTCATGTTAAACAATGAGGGTTTTTGATTGACCCGACCCAGCCCGCCGATATTTCCCACCACTATCCTTGAGCCGGGTCGGACTGGGCCTTTGATCGGGTGTTTGTGTTTTTTTTGTTTTTGTTATCATTGCTTTATTGGCCTAATCTGAGGAGAAATCTATGCCATAAACAGAAATATTATAGGCCTTTATTACACGGGTCTTCTCAATGCCGTGGAACGCTCCGTTCACTTAGATTAGTTTAGATTAGAAATACTTTATTGATCCCCGGGGGGAAATTGCCGCTCCAGGCGCTCCATACAACAGAAACACAAAAACAAATACCCTACAAGCATAGAAGAAAAGACAAGATTATAAACAAATAAATAAACAAATAAATAAACAAAATACAACAAAACAAAAAATAAAATAAAAGTAAGAAGTGGGCATCTCCCAGTGGGCTATATCCACAATTACAACCTACAATTACAATTACAATTCAACATTCACATTGCAAATAGCAATGAAAATTAAGAGTGAAAGAATAAATTATAGTGTGTTTATTTAAATAGTAATTTGTCCGATTTTTAGAGGGAGGAGTTGTAGAGTTTAATGGCCACAGGCAGGAATGACTTCCTGTGGCGCTCAGTGGTGCATTTAGGAGCAATGAGTCTCTCACTGAAGGAGCTCCTCTGTTTGACCACAGCGTTGTGGAGAGGGTGAGAGCCATACTGCAGGATCGCCCGCAACTTCGACAGCATCCTCCTGTCTGACACTGCTGTCAAAGTGTCCAGCTCCAACCCCACAACGTCACTGGCCTTCCTGATCAGCTTGTTGAGTCTGTTGGCATCTGCTACTCTTAGTCTGCTGCCCCAGCACACAACAGCAAACAGAATAGCACTGGCCACCACAGACTCATAAAACATCCTCGGCATAGTCCGGCAGATGTTAAAAGAGCGGAGCCTCCTTAGAAAATAGAGGCGGCTCTGTCCCTTCTTGTAAAGGACTTCCGTGTTCTTAGTCCAGTCCAGTTTATTATCAATGAACACCCCCAGATATTTGTAATGTTCAACGATGTCCACATTATGACCCTGGATGGAAACTGGGGTCATTGGTGTCTTAGATCTCCTCAGATCCACCACCAGCTCTTTGGTTTTAGTAGAGTTGAGCTGCAGGTGGTTCTGCTCACACCATGAGACAAAGTTGACCACCACAGCCCTGTATTCAGCCTCCTCACCCTTACTGATACAACCAACGACAGCAGAGTCTTCAGAGAACTTCTGAAGATGGCAAGACTCTGTCTGGTAGCTGTAGTCCGTGGTGTAAAGGGTGAAGAGGAACGGAGAAAGGACAGTCCCTTGTGGGGCAAAGGTGTTGCTGACCACCGTATCCGACACACAGTGCCGCAAGCGCACGTACTGTGGTCGGCCAGTGAGGTAATCCACAATCCAGGACACAAGGGGGGGATCCACCAGCATCGCCGTCAGCTTGTCACCCAGTAGAGCAGGCCTGATGGTATTGAAAGCACTGGAGAAGTCAAAGAACGTGACCCTCACAGTGCTCCCTGGCTTGTCCAAGTGGGCGTAGACGCGGTTCAGCAGGTAGATTATGGCATCCTCAACTCCAATCCGGGGCTGGTAGGCGAACTGGAGGGGATCCAAGTGTGGCCTAACCATAGGCCTGAGCTGCTCCAAGACGAGTCTCTCCAGGGTCTTCATGATATGTGACGTCAGTGCCACAGGTCGGTAGTCCGAGAAACCACTGGGCTGTGGCTTCTTAGGCACTGGAACGAGGCAGGACGTCTTCGATATCACAGGGACCTTCTGGAGGCTAAGGCTTATGTTGTAGAACTGATGAAGCACTCCACAGAGCTGTTCGGCAGAGGCTCTGAGAACCCGTGGGCTGACACCGTCAGGGCCGGCAGCCTTACCGGAGGGGAGTTTGCTCAGCTGTCTTCTTACATGAAGAGGTGTAAACAGTGCAGACTGGGGAGGGGGAGAGTTGGAGTCCAAAGTGCGAGGAAGGCAGGTAGCATGGGAGCCAGAGGAGGAGTGATGAGTGGGGGATGGGTGTGAGGGGATCAAACAGTTGGATGATGTGCTAGTAGGAGGAGGGGGGGTCAGAAGCAGTGGTGTCTGGAGACAGTCAACAGGAGAGCCAGCAGGGGCCTGGGCTGCAGAATCAAACTCCTCCTTGATGCCACCTCTGAAAGCCCTCTTCTTCTTATTGAGTATAGCTTTGATGTCTTTTGTTACCCAAGGCTTGTTGTTTGGGTAACAACGCACAGTCCTTGCTGGGACAATGCCGTCCACACAGAAATTGATGTAGTCCGTAATGCACTCAGTAAGCCCATCAATGTCCTCTCCATGTGGCTCACAGAGTACATTCCAGTCAGTCACCTCAAAACAGCCCTGCAGTGCCTCATAGCAGTCCTCTGACCATGTCCTCACTGTCTTTGTGGTCACAGGCAGCCTCTTCACTAGAGGCACATAGCAAGGGGTCAGAAGCACCAAATTGTGATCTGATCTTCCCAGCGGGGGGAGAGACGTGGAGGTGTATGCATCCTTCACATTAGCATTCAGCAGGTCCAGGGCCTTCTCTTCTCTGGTTGTACAGGTCACATACTGGGTGAATTTCGGGAGTGTTTTTTTAATGGAGACATGGTTAAAGTCACCTGAGATTATAATGAGAGCACTCGGGTGTGCAGTCTGTAGTCCGGCTATAGCAGAGTGGATGACGTCACATGACGACGTCGGGTTAGCGGACGGGGGAATATAAACAGCCACTACAATAGTATGTGAGAATTGCATGGGTAGTAGTCCGGTAACTTGTCAACCCCAGCGTCTTCTGTTACTAAGCGACGTCAACGTCTTTGGCGGACTATTTCACTGCTGATCAACACTACGAATGCTGGTAACGAATAAATTGTAAAAAGACACACCATGTGAAGTTATTTTCCAAATAAGATTTGAAAAGCTTTGGAAGTTTATTTACAATACTATTTACATGGTTTTTGAGCAGTAAACTTTGACATTTTAATCCAGTTCAGCGAGAAAGGCGACGAAGAATAAGAAGGGGGCGTTCCAGTCTGCTTAAACAGGAACCCCCACCACACGAGAACGCCCATTTGTGTCTGCAGTGGGATGATATTGAAAACGATAGTTACGTATTGTAACTCTAGATTCTATGAGTATAGGCGCATCCTTTTAAGGCTATCGCTATTGGGTTATCCCTAGGCGTGAGCCGTAGCACTGAAACATTTGTAATCCCCGCCCACCAACAGCGTGGGCCTCAATTACGTCCGTGGGCCTCAACGACATCCGCAGTTCGCAGATATAGGCGGGCGCCGGCGGACGTTCTGCTCCCAATAAACAGCTTTTCTTCAGCTATTTAAAGGACAATGAGGCCGACACTTAAAAGGCTGCGCCTATACTCATAGAATCTAGAGTTACAATACGTAACTATCGTTCTATGTCGTATAGGCTTCGCCTTTTAGGGCTATCGCTATTGGGTTAAAGGGCGAAGCACGATATAGTCTATTGCCGCGTTTCCACTGCAGGGTGCGGTACGGTTCGGTTCGCCTCAGTCCGGTAGGGAGGGGGCGGTATAGCCCAGCTCAGTTCCGAGGTCGCGTTTCCACCGCCGACAGTACCCTTTATGGTAGGCCGGATGTCGATCACCACGGCAGCTACGTAATCATCGTAAACAACGTCTTCCTCCCCAAGAATGCAGAGGAACGTCTCCACCTCCTTGTTCGCCCAAGCAAGCATTTTACGCGACATGTTCATTGTAAAGAATAATACCTCGAGGCTACTGTTTGTTTGTTTTTATCCCCACGTCGCCCGGAAGTGACGATTCTGTCGACCAATCAACGGAGGGGGTGTGTAGCTCGAATTCTCCGGCACCCTTTCAGGCGTCTCAGTACCCCAACGGAGGAGTACTGAAGACGATGGCAAAACGAGTACTGCTCAGTCCGGGTCACGCCCACTTTTGGCGGTGGAAACGCAATCCATACCGCACCTTTGCGAACCGAACCGTAACGCACCCTGCAGTGGAAACGCGCCACATGCCTCATTGGTCCCGATCAGTACCAGAAACACAGCTACATACGCGCTAGTATCATGCATCAGACGTAGCATAACATACGTCATGCGTCTAACGGCACGTCATCAACGAGCAGCTCCAATGTGTCTGATAAGACACAAGAGCTCTCAGCATGAATATTTGACTCCTCCTCACATTGTTTAATATGTGAGGGGAATAGTCACACAATCACACTCACTCTGACAAAGCACCTAGAACTGAGTGTGTCATAGAGAGGCGCGACCTGTCTCTTAGGTAAAACCTAATAAAAGAGCATGGGGAAGCCCAGGAGGCTGCTGACTGTGCAGATATCCTCCATAGGCATCCCTCTTTGCAGAGCGACAGAGGACGATATTCCTCAGGCGGCTCTGCCCCCGCTGACACATAAGCCTGTGTGATAGCATCACACAGCCAATGCGACAGCCGTTGTTTTGTCAGGGGGAGGCCCTGGGAATGTTCTCTGTAATACACAAATAACTGTTGAGATTTGACTCTCGATCTGAACAAGCTAGTAATACTCTTAGGTGTAAAAGCCGGGTTTGGGCGTAATATGGCCGAACTGCCATCCCCTTGTATTCTAAGACAAGAAGGGGTTACAGAGAGTGCAGACAGGTTGCTCACTCTCTTAGCTGACGTCGGGGCCAGCAGCAAAGCTGTCTTGGCTGACACAAACTTGAGGGGCACCCGGTCAAGAGGCTCAAATGGGGCTTTAACCAGTGCGCTCAGCACCAGTGTTAAATCCCATTGCGGAGTGAGAGAGCGCGTCACGGGTCTCTCTCTCCTCACACCTTTTAGGAAGCGCTTCATTAAGGGGTGACTAAAAACAGTTTTATCCCCGAAGCCTTCGTGGCATGATGAAACAGCAGCCGCGTACGTCTTCACCGTTCTAAAGGCCAGCCCTCTTTCCATCAGTGTCTGGAGGAAAGAGAGCACACGCGGCAAAGGGCAGGAGATGGGATCACAACCCCTCTCCGTGCACCATTTCTGGAAAGCCGCCCATTTAGCCAAGTAACACGCTCTGGTGGAGTCAGCTCTGGCACCCTGGATGGTCCGTACGACCTCCTGGGAGAGGCCGAGACCCTCTAGGGGGTAATTAATTTGCAGTAACCAAAAATCAATCAAAATGAAAGAGAACAAGAAAATTAAAGAGTGACATAAACAAGGGCTCAGCTCCCCCCTCCCCTCGCAGAATCCAGCTCTTCCTCACCCTGTAATTACCTTCGCCGGCGCTTGTGGAGCGGGACATAGCCCCATGAGCCCGCTGGCCAGGCCCTTCGCTGGCCGCTCGCCGCAGCCTGCGATGGAAGCGGGCGGGGTTGGTAAGCCTGGGGGCCAGGAGGAGGAGCCGCGGTGGCTGACAGTGGCTGCCGGGGGCCTATGGCGGCGACGGGTGCTTGGAGTGGAGCGCTGCTGCCCGGGTGGAGGCGGAGGGCGGGAGACGTGTCTCCGGAATTTCTCTGCCTCCTCGGAAGCGGCCTGCATGTCATCCACCATCGATGACAGACGGGGCCCGAACAGCACGTCTGGGCTGATGGGGCACTCCAGTAACTGTCGCCTCATCGGCTCAGGGATGCCCGGGGTCTGCTGCAGCCACAGGTTCCTCTGTATGAGGTGCTGCCATGCCGCCGTCCGGGCCGCTGCCACCGCGCCGGTGGAGCAGAGGCAGAGGATGACACCGGCGGTTTTCGCCAAGTCGACTGCCTGTTCGGCAAGACGATGAGGGTCAGCCGCCATGGTGGAGACGTTATGCGCCAGCAGGGCGATGTTATTCATAACAGCCTCTTGCTTCATCATACACTGATGCGCTCTGTCTGTAAGCTTGGCCGTCAGCTGGTCTTTGGGAGTGGGGCAGCGGTCGCTGAGCCCCGGCTTCACTCCAAAGACAGCACACAGAGCGGGATCCAGCGGCGGTACCGCCCTGTAACCCCGGTATGTCAGACCCTCCGTCTTCGTGACCTGGATAAATGTTTTCACCGGGGCCCCGAGCCTCCCGGGCTCCGCCGCAGCCCCACTGAAGTACGGGCTGATGGCGGGAAACATCGGCCAGAACGTCTGCGAACTGCGGACGTCGTTGAGGCCCGCAGACGTAATTGAGGCTCACGCTGTTGGTGGGCGGGGATTACAATTTTTTCAGTGCTACGGCTCACGCCTAGGGATAACCCAATAGTGATAGCCTTAAAAGGCGAAGCCTTAGTATACGACATAGAACCACGTCAGTTTCGAGATTAGACTAACACGCACAAAATACGCCCTCTAGTGTCTGATGTGAATTTCTCTGAAGACACAGCAATTGAGATCAAGGTAAAACGCAGCTGCAGGTTAAACCACAAGTACATATGACACAGCAATGGAGATTAAGACGTCACGTGACTTCTTGAGTTTAAAACCGTGTTAAACTCTAAAAAGTGGCTAAACTAGCGACAGAGCAATTGCCCCCTTAAGTAACCCTAACCCATACAACCTAACCCTGACCACAACACTAACCAATACACCTCAACTGTAATCCATGTAACCTAAACCTTACCCATACAACCTAACCCAACCCTCCACTGATGTATATAGACAGAAGTTAGTAGTAAATAATACTTGATGATGACTATTGTTATGTTTCCCAGATCCGTACTATCAGGACCCAGCCAGGTGTGCCCCAGGCAAGTACATGTATATATCTAACGGTATGCTACACTAATGCATCAGTACATGTCTATATTTAACCCTATGCTACGCTAATGCATCAGTACATGTTTATATCTAACCGTATGCTACACTAATGCATCAGTAAATGTCTATCTAACACTATGCTACGCTAATGCATCAGAACATGTCCATATCTAAACCTATGCTATGCTACTGCATCAGAACATGATGCATGTCTATATCGAACCCAATGCTACGCTAACGCTACGAAGCACGTCTTTATAGTTTTAGACGTATGTAGATGTATGTAGCATTAGCGTCACGTTGTGTACTGTGATCTGAGGGCTTTCAGTTTGAAAATGTCCTTTTCATTTCAGAATTAAGTCCAGACTTTCCCAACAACCTCCACTGCAAAGGACCTAATGAAGGTGACCAGCGTAACACTTAATTCATTTTATTTATTTATTTTTCACATTTATGTCGAAGGGCTCAAAGCTTTCTGACATCCAGAGCCACTAGCCTGCAGAATCTATCAATTGCTTACTTAATAGTTGGCTAATAATAGATTATAGTATAGTTTAGTTAGGTATTTATCTCATATTTACTACTGTGTGTGTGTGTGTGTGTGTGTGTGTGTGTGTGTGTGTGTGTGTGTGTGTGTGTGTTGTGTGTGTGTGTGTGTGTGTGTGTGTGTGTGTGTGAGCAGATCGATGTACCTGTAAGACAGTTCGACTGAGCTTGAAGACTTACCTAAAGAACAACTATAATTATGGTAATGTGATCTCCGCAATACACTTACCATTCAAACTAACCTTAACCTCCACGACCCCAACCCTTACTATCCCGAACCACCACAACAGAATAATTCTAACCCTACAACAGCACTTGTAGGTCCAGACCAGGTAACCTATGGCAACATGATAATAGCACACCTGCCACTTTTTTTATTTTTTTATTACCTTACAATTGTATAAATGTAAAATACCTTCACTAACCAGACCCGAAGAAGAATGGATTCAAGGGATTCTTTCCACTCTCTTATTCTGATGAGAGAGGGAAACGTTATTGACAAGCAGTTCCAGTATTTGATGGGGAAGTAGAAATACCTGGAATACCCAGACCCCGATCCAGCTGGTTGGTGCTGACGCATGATCCCAAATCTCGTGCTGGGACCAATTATGTCCAACTGTGGCAGTGAAAGCACCAGGGTGGCAATAAAGTCATGCTTCCTGAACCTAGAAACATAAATTGCAATGTTGTTTGTGGAAAATCATTTTATATGCTTAGATAAATTAAGAATTTCTGATCACTTTAAGGGTTTAGTGAAGTTAAAACACAGCCAGCGGACTTTCAGGAAGAAACCAACATCCTTTAACAGCAACCAACATCCTGTTTGGGTGGTGCTACAGGACAGAGCTTAGATTGGGCCAATAAAAAGCCTGACCCTACCCGAGCCTGTGCACTTTGTGACCGAGACCGGCCCGGCCCGACACATTAACACATTAGCTCGGGTCGGGCTCGGGCCTGGCCCGAGCCCGATTTAAACCCGACAATTGTATTAATAACCTAAATAATGAGTAGGTTAATATATTGACTAGACACACGGCAAACTGACAAATTTGACATACATTTTTCTTACAGAATCTCCCTGCTTCTGAAATTCAAGATTCAAGATAATTTATTGTCACTTCAGCCATATACACAGTATACAGTGAAATGAAATAGCGTTTCCCAAGAACATAAGGTGCAACATAGAGCGACAATAATAACAACAACAACAACACAACAACATGCTACATATAACTGCAAACCAGTAAAGTGACTGTGTGGAATTTGTAGTGCGGGAATATAAATATGAATATGTGTCTGAGTAGTGCGGGAATATAATTATGAATATAATAAGTATGAATATTAATATTAAGCAATAGTGCATAAACCAAGGGCAACAGAGATGATCAGATCTGGGCCCCGTTTCCCGAAAGCGTCGTTAGCCTAAGTGGATCGTGAAGTGCGTCGAAAGGGCATCGTAGAGTTTTCACCGCGTTTCCCGAAAGCATCGTGGGGAACGAACGTCTTGAAAACGCTCGTAGCTAACGAGTACTCCAGGGGTGCTCGTAGGTACTCGTAGGACGCTAAGAGCATCGTCAGCTATAGCCTCAGTGGCGACACCATCGGACATTCCGTCTATTGGATGCGTTTTATTAAAACGCATTGCGCCTTTATGTTCTTAGTTTGGTAATTAATAAAGATTATTAATACATTTATTAATAAAGATGTTAAAATGGCCAAAATAAAACGGGACAGTCCAGAAAATGTTTGCGCAGGCAGGGCACTCAAAATGTGTGAGAGAAAGTGGGGGGATTTGTGCAGACTGACATAGGCTACTCATAAAACGTAGCATAAAATAATGTAAAAAAAAAATTTAATTAAAGAAATTAAAAAAAATAAAAAATAACGAAATTAAAGAAATTAAAAAAATAATAAAATAAAGAAATTTCACACCTCCCGATCGTGCGCTCAACGATGCACCGGGCCAGACGGTGGGCTTCTATTCCTCATCATGGACGTCTCCCGGGTTATTCACAGGTGTGAAGAGGAATTATTTAAGGGGGGGAAATGCCGTGAAACGCACAGTGCATTCAGGATTAGGACTGATATATGTCGGTTTAAGCCTAATCAATTGTGTTTTAATGTCTTTAGCATTCATATAATTGCAGTCTATTTTTTTCGTAGGCTACTCTGCTGTTGTTCTTGATGGGGAGATATTTTAACCCTTTTTAACACAATTTTCCTGCGACATTCCTGCGTCTCCCCCTCGTACGGAGCCCATTTCAGCACCGTGTCAGTAGACAGTTACAATCCTACGACGTCGTGAGTGCAGCGAATGCGCGTTCACGTTAAGAGGAGTTTCGGGAAACGCTCCAAAGAAATTGACGATGGATCGCAAGATCCATCGTGAGAATGATCGTACGAGCGTGGATCCATCGTTATCGGGAAACGGGGCCCTGGGCCCCGTTTCCTGAAAGCATCGTTAGCCTAAGTGGATCTTGAAGTGCGTCGTACGAGCATCGTACAGTTTTCAGACCGTTTCCCGAAAGCATCGTTGGTAACCAACGTCGTGAAAACGCTCGTAGCTAACGAGTGCTCCAGGGTACTCGTAGGACGCTATAAGCATCGTTAGCCTACTATAGAGTGAACTCATTATTGCATGAGGGTGTCTTCATTCATAAAAAGTGAAAACATTCGGGAGATTTATTCTAAAGAGGTCAGAGACTCCGTGCACAGCCCCGCCTTCCCCAGTGAACCAAGAAACCCCGCGCCGTGACGAACGGGGGATTTGACCCCCTCGGTTTAACACAGGAAACTTGAGATAAAAAGGTGAAATCGCCGGGCGTGCCAAGCTGCGACCGAACCGGCTCGGCAGTGTAGAAAGACCTATAGCCAGGGTTCGAGTTAGGTGGGAGCCAGTGGGAGCTGAGCTCCCATAGAGAGAGGTCTGGCTCCCATGAAAGCAGTAAACTCAAATATCTGTGGGGGTCTCGGAAAATACAGCAGCATATTATTGTCCTCATCCTCATCCTCATCGTCATCCGCTTATCCGGGGTCGGGTCGCGGGGGGAGCAGCTCAAGCAGGGGGCCCCAGACTTCCCTTTCCCGGGCCACATTGACCAGCTCTGACTCATATTATTGTAATTACCAATAAAGCTATTTTCCCTTCCACATGCAGAGTTATATTGACGTTAAGTGGGATAATAGAACGCCGGTCATTATCGGGAAAATAAGCCCAGACAGGGCGAACCTGACACCGACTCGAAACGGAGGTGCTTCGATAATTTATTATTTATTTTCGATAATGAGCGGCTACTTGCCAAACGAAAAAATAACTTCACAAGGTGTCTTTTTTACAATTAATTTGTTAACAACTTACCATACGTAGTGTTGATCAGCAGAGAAATAGTTAGCCAAAGACGTTGACGTCGCTTAGCAACCGAAGAAGCTGGCGTTGTGGTGAAGGGCCCATGCAAGTGAACGGAGCGTTCCACGGCATTGAGAAGAGCCGTGTCATAATAGCCCATATTTACGTTCTATATCTCCCCCCCCCCCCCCCCGTCAAAATGTATTGTGAATAATTGTGGCATTAGTTCATATTTATTTCATAAACGGCAGTAAAAAATAATAATAACGGTGGGCATACAAATAAAAACGGTGTGCATTATAACAAAAACGGTAACCCTTCCTTTTACAGTCCCCTAATTACTAGGTATTTACCCGGTACATACATGGTCAATCATAGTGTATTACTGGGTAATTGCCACTGGTAATAAGAAGGTAAATACAGAGGTAGTTACCCGGTAAATACAAGGTAAATCATAGTGTATTACTGGGTAATTACCACTGGTAATAAGAAGGTAAATACAGATGAATTATCCGGTAAATTATAGTGTATTACTGTGTAATTACCACTGGTAATAAGAAGGTAAATACAGAGGAATTAATGCTGAAGTACTAAGTAAAACCTCCACTATTACCCATCAACTCAACTAAGTAGCGTGTAGTTGTAACTGTTTTAGGTTGGTAACAACTCCGATATTGTATACTTCCTAGGAAATTAGGCAACCAATTCTTATAAACACCTATTATCCAAGCTTTATGTTGGTAACAGCCCAAATGTAATGATGTACTATCTAGAAATTAGCATAGTGCTTTCCAATAAAATACTTTTTCTTAAGTTATTATTCATAGCTACACCCATTTAGAAAGGGTTTATTCGATTTACCACTATGGAATTACTTACATGGTAACAACCTCTGCAGGAACAGTTTTCCTCTAGTGTCATGGTACATCTTCTTAAATACTGGGTACGAAGCCGTTTGTTTCCATGGTATTACCAGGTTCTTACCATATAATTTATAATAGATTCCATTATCCATGCAGTCAACACAATGTACCATGTACGTTCTGCGACGTTACCAAGTAAAACACGACAATTTACCCAGTAATTAAGCTGAAACTGTACTGTAAAAGGAAGCCTCGTTTGTTTCCATGGTATTACCAGGTTCTTACCATATAATTTGTAATACATTATTCCCTTTTCCATGCAGTCAACACAAACTTGTACCATGTACGTTCTGCGACGTTACCAAGTAAAACACGACAATTTACCCAGTAATTAAGCTGAAACTGTACTGTAAAAGGAAGCCTAGTTTGTTTCCATGGTATTACCAGGTTCTTACCATATAATTTGTAATACATTATTCCCTTTTCCATGCAGTCAACACAAACTTGTACCATGTATGTTCTGCGACGTTACCAAGTAAAACACGACAATTTACCCAGTAATTAAGCTGAAACTGTACTGTAAAAGGAAGCCTAGTTTGTTTCCATGGTATTACCAGGCTCTTACCATATAAGTTGTAACTGGTTATTCCCTTTTCCATGCAATCAACACAAACCATATATGTTCTGCAACATCGTTCACCAGCAGTTAAGCACTTTAATTGTTGTAATAAAACCCCAAACCACTGTTATTAAAATATTAAAAGGCATATTAAAATTAAACAAAATCAAAGGCTTATCTTTCAAACAATGCATATCTCACAAACGGGCACTGAACACTGAAGAAATCTGACAAAAAAAAAGAGCCGTCCACATCAACTCAATTTAAATGTTACTGATGGTGTTTTCATAAAACACATGACATTGTTATGGCAAGTGACCACAAGCAAGACTGCCTCAACCTCTTCAATTTGAATAAGCGGTGAATGCCATGCAGCAATCTGCCTATGGGAGCATCTTTGTGGTCATTCGCAAACCAATGAGTCCACTCGATGAATGAGAGATGACTCTTTAGTGTCTTCTCTGTGAGGTATCCCTGCAGTCTCCACATCTGGGATTTGAAGGCTGACCAAGACCTGACCAGGTACCTCCAAATCTCCCCTTCCATACTGTAATAAAGAATCAGAAGACAAGAAAATAAACATTAGGACTGTCAATTAATGAACATTTCTAGAACATGTAGAACTCAGATTATTTTGTTTATTAGTTAAAAAAGGATGCTGATCCTCTGGCCAGTGTTTGGTCATATTGAAAAGAGAAAAAGGCATAGCCATAAATACAGTTAATAGGACGGGAGGGGACAGGCTGTTAGCTCCGGTTAGCACTTTAGCATCGAGCTAGCGGAGCTTCTGTCATTCAAATAACTCGGACATGTTGTTTAAAGCCTATAACACCCAATTTATTAAAATATCCGGATTTAATCGGGCTCTCTCCCATAAATACAGTTAATAGGACGGGAAGAGACAGGCTCTGTTAGCCCCGGTTAGCGCGATGCTAAAGAGCAGCTCTACCGGAGCATGCCACCTCAAATGCAGTCAGTTAGCCTCCGGTTTGATATTCGCCGGATATTCGGTTTACCACCCAATCGGATTCATCAACATAAGTGTAATACATTACGGGCTTAGTATGTTGAGGACGGTTTAGGACACCGTATCGCGAAAAATCACAAACACATGTTGGCGCCATCGATGTCTGTGCAACAACGTCATTTACGTTCTGGCTGCTACCTGTTTTAGGGACCGTCAGCAAGTTACACTCACCGACTGGTGGCAGAGACGTTACCATGGAATTGTTTGAGGAAATTAATCACACAATATATTGCAATATAGTTAATCATAATGCAGTTAATAGTTTAATATTCGACAAAAATCGACTAAACTATATTTGAAATTATTAATTGCATCCCGTTTAACAATAATGCAATACATTAGCAAAGTTACCTGCAGTAAGTAGCAGCCCACCATTGGCAACTACTACTACAATCAGGTGACAAAATGTATTTTTTTAGTGATTTTTATGTTATTTTATATGATTTATTTCCAGAAACAATTCCATGGTAACGTCTCTGCCACCAGTCGGTGAGTGTAACTTGTTGACGGTCCCTAAAACAGGTAGCAGCCAGAACGTAAATGACGTTGTTGCACAGACATCGATGGCGACAACATGTGTTTGTGATTTTCGCGATACGCCGTCCTAAACCGTCCTCAACATACTAAGCCCGTAATGTATTGCACTTATGTTGATGAATCCGATTGGGTGGTAAACCGAATATCCGGCGAATATCAAACCGGAGGCTTACTTGCACCAGTTGAGGTGGCATGCTCCGGTAGAGCTGCTCTTTAGCATCGCGCTAACAGAGCCTGTCTCTTCCCGTCCTACAAACTGTATTTATGGGAGAGAGCCCGATTAAATCCGGATATTTTAATAAATTGGGTGTTATAGGTTTTAAACAACATGTCCGAGTTATTTGAATGACAGAAGCTCCGCTAGCTCGATGCTAAAGTGCTAACCGGAGCTAACAGCCTGTCCCCTCCCGTCCTATTAACTGTATTTATGGCTATGCCTTTTTCTCTTTTCAATATGGCCAGAGGACCAGCATCCTTTTTTAAACTAATAAACAAAATAATCTTTGAGTTCTACATGTTCTAGAAATGTTCATTAATTGACAGTCCTAATGTTTATTTTCTTGTCCTCCGATTCTTTATTCCAGTATGGAAGGGGAGATTTGGAGGTACCTGGTCAGGTCTTGGTCAGCCTTCAAATCCCAGATGTGGAGACTGCAGGGATACCTCACAGAGAAGACACTAAAGAGTCATCTCTCATTCACGAGTGGACTCATTGGTTTGCGAATGACCACAAAGATGCTCCCATAGGCAGATTGCTGCATGGCATTCACCGCTTATTCAAATGGAAGAGGTTGAAGCAGTCTTCCTTGTGGTCACTTGCCATAGCAATGTCATGTGTTTTATGAAAACACCATCAGTAACATTTAAATTGAGTTGATGTGGACGGGTCTTTTTTTTGTCCGATTTCTTCAGTGTTCAGTGCCTGTTTGTGAGATATGCATTGTTTGAAAGATAAGCCTTTGATTTTGTTTAATTTTAATATGCCTTTCATCAACAGTGGTTTGGGGTTTTTAACAACAATTAAAGTGCTTAACTACTGGTGAACGATGTTGCAGAACATATATGGTTTGTGTTGATTGCATGGAAAAGGGAATAACCAGTTACAACTTATATGGTAAGAGCCTGGTAATACCATGGAAACAAACTAGGCTTCCTTTTACAGTACAGTTTCAGCTTACTTACTGGGTAAATTGTCGTGTTTTACTTGGTAACGTTGCAGAACGTACATGGTACAAGTTTGTGTTGACTGCATGGAAAAGGGAATAATGTATTACAAATGATATGGTAAGAACCTGGTAATACCATGGAAATAAACGAGGCTTCCTTTTACAGTACAGTTTCAGCTTAATTACTGGGTAAATTGTCGTGTTTTACTTGGTAACGTTGCAGAACGTACATGGTACAAGTTTGTGTTGACTGCATGGAAAAGGGAATAATGTATTACAAATTATATGGTAAGAACCTGGTAATACCATGGAAACAAACGAGGCTTCCTTTTACAGCACAGTTTCAGCTTAATTACTGGGTAAATTGTCGTGTTTTACTTGGTAACGTCGCAGAACGTACATGGTACAAGTTTGTGTTGACTGCATGGAAAAGGGAATAATGTATTAGAAATTATATGGTAAGAACCTGGTAATACCATGGAAACAAACGAGGCTTCCTTTTACAGTACAGTTTCAGCTTAATTACTGGGTAAATTGTCGTGTTTTACTTGGTAACGTCGCAGAACGTACATGGTACAAGTTTGTGTTGACTGCATGGAAAAGGGAATGTATTACAAATTATATGGTAAGAACCTGGTAGTACCATGGAAACAAACAAGGCTTCCTTTTACAGTACAGTTTCAGCTTAATTACTGGGTAAATTGTCGTGTTTTACTTGGTAACGTCGCAGAACGTACATGGTACAAGTTTGTGTTGACTGCATGGAAAAGGGAATAATGTATTACAAATTATATGGTAAGAACCTGGTAATACCATGGAAATAAACGAGGCTTCCTTTTACAGTACAGTTTCAGCTTAATTACTGGTTAAATGGTGTGTTTTACTTGGTAATGTCGCAGAACGTACATGGTACAAGTTTGTCTTGACTGCATGGATAATGGAATGTATCTATTATAAATTATATGGTAAGAACCTGGTAATACCATGGAAACAAACGGCTTTGTACCCAGTATTTAAGAAGATGTACCATAACACTAGAGGAAAACTGTTCCTGCAGAGGTTTTTACCAGGTAAGTAATTCCATAGTGGTAAATCAAATAAACCCTTTCTAAATGGGTGCAGCTACGAATAATAACTAAGAAAATGTATTTTATTGGAAAGCACTATGCTAATTTCTAGATAGTACATCATTAAACTTGGGCTGTTAACAACATAAACCTTGGATAATAGGTGTTTATAAGAATTGGTTGCCTAATTTCCTAGGAAGTACACAGTTACAACTACACGCTACTTAGTTGAGTTGATGGGTAATAGTGGAGGTTTTACTTAGTACTTCAGCTGTAATTCCTCTGTATTTACCTTATTACCAGTGGTAATTACACAGTAATACACTATAATTTACCGGATAATTCCTCTGTATTTACCTTCTTATTACCAGTGGTAATTACCCAGTAATACACTATGATTTATCATGTATTTGCTGGGTAACTACGTCTGTATTTACCTTCTTATTACCAGTGGTAATTACCCAGTAATACACTATGATTTACCATGCATGTACCGGGTAAATACCTAGTAATTAGGGGACTGTAAAAGGAAGGGTTACCACAAAAACATAAATAAATAATTGCACACCGTATTAAGGCCCAATCTCATTCCTTTGCTACATAGAAAATCTCAACCCTAACCCTCGCTGTTGCGCGTTCACGTGCCGTGGAGCAACGTCCCAATACCACTTTAAGTATAGCTTGAGGGGTAAGGGGGAGGGCTAACATCCCCTCAAAATTGAGATTTTCCATGGGCACCCTCAAAGCGCTTCAGTTCTGACTTGCTCCCACAATACCTTGCGAGAAAACTGAAAATCAAGAAATATCCTAGACAAGATGGAGGGCGAAAAGATGCGACAGGATTGGAAAAACCCAAATGTAAGTGTTTTCTCTGTAATTAACTAGTAATTATTTTATTAATTATACTCTGCAGCCCGGCCGCGGGCTTCGAAGCCCGGCCGTGGACTCTCGGATCGCGAAAGTCCGCGGCCGACTTTCGCGGAAGATCGCGAGGCCAACTTTCGCGGGCCGCCCGACCCCGGTTCTCGGCCGGCAGCCCGGCCATCGACCGGGCTCTGCAGCCCGGCCGTCGACCGGGCTCTAGACCGGGCTGCATATCATGTCGTATGATATCCAGATCTTCCATGTTCTAGTGACTCCAGGTTAAAAATAAGATTTATACTAATATATTATATTATATTAGTAATATTCTTCGAAGCCCGGCCGTGGACTCTCGGAAGAACGCGAAAGTCCGCGGCCGACTTTCGCGGAAGATCGCGAGGCCGACTTTCGCGGGCCGCTCGACCCCGGTTCTCGGCCGGCAGCCCGGCCATCGACCGGGCTCTGCAGCCCGGTCTGCAGAGCCCGGTCAACGGCCGGGCTGCCGGCCGAGAACCGGGGTCGAGCGGCCCGCGAATGTTGGCCGGGCTGCAGACCGGGCTGCATATCATGTCGTATGATATCCAGATCTTCCATGTTCTAGTGACTCCAGGTTAAAAATAAGATTTATACTAATATATTATTTTATATTAGTAATATTCTATAAGTATATATATATACTAATATATATATTATATTAGTAATATTCTATAAGTATTATTATATATACTAATATATTATATTAGTAATATTACATGGTTAATCAATGTATTTTTTGGCAGTACTATATTGTGTACATAGCTATTATATAGGTTAGGTGTGAAAACGGCCAACGGCCACGGCCAGATGGCCTAGTGTGAGTGCACCCTAATACCACCTTTAACATGTAACTAAGTGACATTCAAAATAAAGGTATATTACGAGGGACAAATAGTAATATTATTTTATTTTTTTAATACTATATTTAAACATGCCAATTACAAAATATAAATACCATTTCAGGTTAAACATCTTTACAATGGGTCTTGCTCGTTGCCCGAGACAATGGCAGCCAGTCTGTCTCTTGTAACATTACCAGGGGTCTGGTTATCTGCTAGGGGGCACGGGGAGGCCATGATGACGTCACAGGGTAGGGTTGTCCCATTTGGTAGGGGATCGGTTAGGGGTAGCAATGAGGGGGTAGCAATGAGGGGTAGCAATGAGGGTTAGGGTTGAGACAGTGAGCAAAGAAACGGGATTGGGCCTTAATGTGCTTAATAAAAACATTTGATTTCATTAGCATTTCACAGACCCATAGTATGGATAAGGTGTTTAGTACGGTGAATCACCGTTGCTTCTTTCCCCATAAGACGCTACAGTCAGTAAGACGCTTTCAAGAAAGAAAGTATTGCCCGGTTTCACAAAACAATTGTACCCATTCCGAGTCTAGCTTCAAACTCGTGCATGTTGCAGAAAATGTGCAACAGCGCCCTCTGGGGTCACATATTTCGACGGGTCGAGAATTCGGTGTAACACCGGTACGGTCGCCCCCCACCGTCAACAACTTTAAGAGACCCCCACAGAGATAGAATCATAACTCGAACCCTGCCTATAGCCTACTTCATCCTGCCCAACAATATGGGCAGGATCCAAGCTTTCCTAATCGGGTCAGCAATAGCCGTGTTTGAATGATAATGTATGAATGGAACGTTGCATTTTTAATGTCTACAAATATTCTATACTAGAGAGCCAATCAATGCAACCTTATGCGGAATCAGATAAAGTCGGCTCTCTTGCTGCGCAAAATATATGTTTAAAAAATCAGCACATTAAGATAAATGTAGGCTAATGTATGTTTGCCTGCGCAAACATTTTCTGGACTGTCCCGTTTTATTTTGATTATTAATTAATTTATTAATAAAGATGTTAAAATGGCCAAAATAAAACGGGACAGTCCAGAAAATGTTTGCGCAGGCAGGGCACTCAAAATGTGTGAGAGAAAGTGGGGGGATTTGTGCAGACTGTGACATAGGCTACTCATAAAACATAGCCTAAAATAACCCCAAAAATTTAAAAAATTACAAAATAATGAATGAAAGAAATTAAAGAAAAAAAAAATCAAAGAAAGAAATGAAAAAAAATAAAATAAAATAATGAATGAAGGAAATTAAAAAAAAATTAAAGGCAAAAGGAGCAGGCAAAAGGCTGGGATATGGTGGGGATTGGTCACGTTGACGGGGATGTTTAGTGACATGGGGGGAGGGGGGGGGTTAAAAAAAGACGCGATCACTCTTCGGCGTGATTCCAAACCAGCAGCGTAATCCGGGAGGCCGTCCCGAAACGGATCTTCCACGTCCTCGTCCTCGTCCGGTTCACCCAACGCCACCCCAGCCTTGGCTGCAATGTTGTGCAACATTGCTGTCACGCAGATCACAGCGCACAACTTGGCTGGCGCAAACTGGAGCCCTCCACCGGACTTGTGGAGGCATCGGAAGCCCAACTTCCACCTGCCGATCGTGCGCGCGACAATGCACCGGGCCAGACGGTGGGCTTCGTTGTACCGTTCCTCGTGGACGTCTCCCGGGTTAGCCACTGGGGTGAACAGGTGAGGCCTAAGCGGATAGCCACTGTCTCCGAGGAGCCGCCACTCTCCCCTGGAGGCTGCAGCCAGCCGTCCGAGGACTCGCGGAACACGAAGGAGTCGTGAGTGCTTCCAGGCCATCTCGCTACGACATCCAGGATGATGCCCTGATGGTCGCACACCACCTGGCAGTTGACAGCGGCATATCCCTTCCGACGGATGTAGACGTGGCCATCAACGTGGGGTGTGAGAATTGGAATCAAAGTTCCATCAACGACTCCGGCCAATTGTGGGATGCGGAACGACCGAAAAAGGTTCTCTTGGGTCGCACCCATCTCGTCTCTGCTGCGCAGCGGGAGTCGCAGCGGTTGTGAATAAAGCATTTGCGTTATCTCCGCCAACCACTGTTTCTGAGGCCAATTCGGCTTTACCAGAATAGCAATTAGACCCTCTGTCCTTACTCTGTCTAATGTGGGGGTTATTAGAGCCAACGGGGGAAATGCGTAAAGGAGTGTGCGCGGCCACGCGTGCGCCAATGCGTCCAACCCGAGCGGAGCCTCTGGATCGTTCAGAGAGAAGAACAGGGGACATTGTGTGTTCTCCATGGAGGCAAACAGGTCTACTGACGGGCTGTCAGTAGACCTGTTTGCCAGGTCTGTCGTTTCCCCGTAGGAAACGACAGACCAAGGGATGCTGTCCCACCGTCTTACCGTTAATACCCACGTGACATGCTGATATGGCAGCGAGATACACCTTCAGTGTAGAAAACACCCTCCCCTTGCCAAGGAGAGACTGTAGAAATATCAACACTATCAACAGAACACTGGAAGGGGACTTCATCAGTAGAAGTACACCAATCTTCAAAGACACGCCACTTAGCCTCATACACAGTACGCGTCGAAGGCGCCCTCACGCTTTGGATGGTCATTATAACATTCTGTGGCAGGCCACATGACGTAAGATTCATCCTTTCACGGGCCAAGCCCAGAGAGCCAGACATTCTGGGTGGGGATGAAAAATTTCCCCCCGAGCCTGGGACAACAGATCCCTGCGCAGCGGAGTCGCAGCGGTTGTGAATAAAGCATTTGCGTTATCTCCGCCAACCACTGTTTCTGAGGCCAATTCGGCGCTACCAGAATAGCAATTAGACCCTCTGTCCTTACTCTGTCTAATGTGGGGGTTATTAGAGCCAACGGGGGAAATGCGTAAAGGAGTGTGCGCCAATGCGTCCAACCCGAGCGGAGCCTCTGGATCGTTCAGAGAGAAGAACAGGGGACATTGTGTGTTCTCCCTGGAGGCAAACAGGTCTACTGACGGGCACCCGTAGCGGTTCCGAATCAGTTCCATCACCTCCCGGTGAAGTCTCCACTCTCAATAACGAGGGTGGCCCTCGTGAGAGTAAATCCGCGCCGTGGTTCATCACTCCAGGCGCCGTGGTTCATCACTCCTGGTGCTGCTCCAGAGGATCAGTTTGTGTGCCAGTCTGTGTAGTTGAGGGGAGCGCAAACCTCCCTGCTTGTTGATGTAGTCTACTACCGTCGTATTGTATGTCCTTACCAGAACATGAGCGCCTGTTACATACGGCAGAAAATGTCTCAGCGCCAGGAACACTGCCATAAGTTCGAGAACATTGATGTGAACAGAGCGCAGTTCCGATCTCCATCGGCCGTTCACCGATCGCCCTTCGTGGGTGGCACCCAAGCCCCATAGAGACGCGTCGGTGGTAACCACCTTCCTCGCACATATCGTGCCAAGTTGCACGCCTTGTGTAAGGAAATACGGATGTTTCCACTGACGAAGCGCCAGCGTGCAGTCTACTGGAACACATATGCGGCGGTGTGCATGAACTCGTGGGTCCAGACCGAGACTCGACACCCAGCGTTGAAAACCCCTCATATACAGCCTGCAAGGGGAACCGCCATCAGAGCTGACGCCATCAGACCCAATAATCTGTGGCAATCCCTCAGTGTGACATAATTTCCCCTGCAAAACAAAGCGAGACATGCATGCATCGCCTTCACTCTGTCCGGAGTTAGTTGAGCACTCATTGTGACTGAGTCCAGAGACAGCCCGATGAAAGTTATTGACTGGGAAGGGGTCAGTACACTTTTCTTCAAGTTGAACCTAAACCCCAGCGATGACAAGTGTGCCATCGTGTGTTCCGTATGAGCAACTGCCTCCTGTGCTGAACTCGCAGCCAGGAGGTAGTCGTCTATAAAGGTTGCCAGACGAATCCCTTTCGTACTGAGTGGACCTAACGCGGCCTTTGTGCATTTCACAAAGACTCGCAGGCTTAGTGACAGGCCGAAAGGAAGAACCGAAAACTCGTAAATTACCCCTTGAAAGGCAAATCTGAGATACTTTCTGTGCGGGGGGTAGATTTGGATATGGTAATATGCGTCGGCCAGGTCCAGGGTGGTGAACCAATCGCCTGGACGTACGATCCTTAGCAGTGCTGAATGTGTCAACATCCGAAATCTGTATCGTCTGAGATGCGTATTCAACGCCCTCAGATCCAATATAGGTCTCATGCCCCCTCCCTTTGTCTTTATTATTAAATATCTTGAGTAGAACCCGCTCATTACTTGAGCTGGTGGAACCACTTGAATCGCGCGTTTCTCCAGAAGAGACTTTATCTCTGCTGCAAGAAAGTGAGCCGCTTCCCCCACTGCCTGCGAGTGTATTATTCTCGAGAAACTCGGAGGGGAATGCATAAACTGGATTCTGTACCCTTTTTCTATGGTTTTCAGAGTCCATTCTGATTTCACAATTGGCCGCCAGTGCTGCATTCGCTGTGCGAGGAGTGAGCCCACTGCCGGCGCCAGCGCCACAGGTGGAGCAACGCCGCCCGCTTGCGGCAGGGAGCGTTGCGTCCCCCTGTTTATAGCCTGCTCCGACAAAGAGCTCATATGGCTTATTTTTTGTCTTTTTTTCAAAAGCAGTGCCCTCTGCCCTTGGCCTGGATGCACTAGGGCAGTGGTTCCCAACCTTTTTTGGGCTGTGACCCCATTTTGACATCAAACATTTCTGGCGACTCGAGATTTTTCTTTTCTAGAATTATTTTTTTAACATGTTTGTTATACTGTGAACAAATACAGAGTAGCCAGGATAAGTGCACAAATTGACAGTTTTCCAAAGATGTCCGGTGTATATGGAGGCACATTTTCTGCTGGTAACCTCTCGACAACCACCGTGCCTCTGTGTGAAATAGTACGTTTTCATATTCAGAGCCCCTGTCGGCGCACAGTGTTGCAAACAGACCTGCGCGCAGAGGATGTGGCTTGATGTAATTCACTATGGTTATGACCTGGTGCAGTATGTCTGCAATGGGCGCAATTTAGTTATTTTTTTAGCCTCTTCCTCCCCGCACATCGTTTTCACCATTTCGATGTCAGCTGGCAATATTAAAGTCCCAGCAATGCTATGTGGCTTCATATTCCTAACAATGAGATAGCTCACCTCAAGAGAAGCTTTCAGGGCACGTTCACTAGCAGTCACAGCCTTTTTCAAATAGGCCTACACTTGCTGTTTGTTCGGTTGGCAAATTTATTTTCGAAAAAAGCTCTTGGTTTGCCGACGTGCTCTTTGTGTGGTGTCTCAAAGTGTCTTTTGAGTTTTTTTGGCTTCATACTCTCGGCAGACAGGACCTTACTACATAGCAGACATTTCGGCTTCTCCTCGTAGCATTCCATCACAATTGTAAATCCATACTGAATGAAACTTTGGTCGTATGTTCGCTGTGTCTTTTGTGTCTCTGCCACAGTGCCTCTTCAAACTGTCTTTGGAGGGACAGGGCCAGGCGGGCGAATAAATCTTTCCATTTTGTTTTATACACTCTGATTGCAAGTTTGTGTTTACATTTTATAGGTTTGAGCTTGAACTCAAGTAATGTAACTGCAGTCACGTGATCGCGGCACTCAAAGATGCACCAGCTCAGATATTTGCTGCATTTTATTTGAACTAGATTTATATTCGAGAAAATGAATGTATAGGAGACAGTTATGTACGATTATTTGTAGTGTTGTATTTAAAAAACATTCTTTCTTTTTTTTTTCTTTTTTTTTATCAATTACTAGACATTTCAGGCGACCCTATTTAAATTCCAGGCGACCCCACATGGGGTCGGGACCCCAAGGTTGAAAAACCCTGCACTAGGGGTTACAATTTTATTGATGAAAACATGTTTGTGCTTTCGACAGTGGAGGCGTTCTGGAACTGTAAACCGTCCTGAGTCGCAACGGCAGACCCTTCGGACATACCCCTTTGCTGTGGGAGAGGAGCGTGCGTCTGGCAGAAACGTTTTCCCTCTCCCGGCAGCGAGCTAGGCGGACTGCTTAGGCCTGTTGCCCGGGCGTGGGCGAAGTGGCACTGGCTTGCCTCCACGCTGATCCACTGGTGCAGCTGGTTTGTTGGCCCACGTAGCCCCAGCCTCAGTCTTGGATTGAGGTGGAGGTCTGGGGTGCGAACCGGGGCGTCTCGGAATCCTGTAGTTCGGCGGAAGCCTCGCCACCGCCTGTGCAAAGGATGGCCGGGAAGTCGGAGCGAGAGGAGGCTGCGTCTTCCTGGGCATGCAGGTCTGCAGAGCCTCCCCCTCCCGTTTCTTTTCCTCACAGCGGTGTTGCATGGTGGTCATAGCGGGGCCGAACAAGCCCTTTGGATCCACCGCGACGTCGAGGAGCTGGACTTTCTCGCGGTGAGAGAGGCTGGATAAATTGAGCCAACGTGCTCTCTCCTGCGCCACCATGGTGCCCATAGCCCTTCCAGAAGCCTGCACGGCGCACCGGTGAAGACGGAGGCATAGGTCGGTCACGACACACATCTCGTCCCAGAGTTTGCGGTCCATGTCACCCGATCCTGACATCTCGTCCTGTAGCTCCGCCTGATACGCCATCAGCATGGACGACGCATTGAGGGCCCGCACACCAAGAGCAACAGACTTGTATGTCTTGTCGGTCATAGAAGACTGGAAACCGTCCGTCTTCGACGTGAAGCTCGGTGCGGACCATGTGGACAGGGCCTTCTGACCCGGGTGGAGATGTTGAGCGACCAGCGGTTCCACAAGTGGTAGCTTGAACAGACCTTTTTCCTCCATGTCCACGCATTCCAGCGCGGCTCCCCCCTGGATCGGGCTCTTCGATGAGAACGGCTGCGACCAGGTGCGGGTAGCCTCTTCCACACACTCAGGGAACAAGGGGAGAAGTTGCCTCTCCGCGCTTTTCACCCGGGTAAACGCTTGCCTTCGTACCGGGAACCGGTCCTTTCGGGCGGAGAATTTGGCCATGGGATTTCCAGCTTGGCGGCAGCGCGCCTGCACACATCATGTAGGCTCGTGCCGATAGTCGGGGTACCGCCGTCATTGCCTCTCACACCCTCTGTGTGCAGGTCAAGCAGGGTTCCCCGCAATCCAGCCTCTTCGACCGGCTGGAACGGGTCGGCGCCGTCCTCTTCAAATAGGACCGCGTCGTCCGAGCCATCGACCGAGTCCAGTTCATCGTGGGCCTCGCAGCCCCCCAGGCATTCGGACTCGGTCATTGCCCTTAGGTCCTCTTGCTCCATCCTTTCACCCCAGTCGGTGCTTGCGCCCGCTGTGGCTACTTGGATATGGTCGCTAGGAAGGGGGGCCCCCCGACAGCAACGGGTCATCGTCTGTCAGGCTAACATGGCGAGCTAGCCAACGTAGGAGACTTTACATAGGGAGCCGTGCGCAGTGGTCGCAGGTACCCATAGGAGCTAGTGCTTCTCGGGCATTTCTCAGCCCGAGGCACTCATTGCAGGTGAGGTGGGTATCTCTCTCCGAGATATGGTTCCCGCAAATGCACACCCGTCCAGGCTTCCCATCCACCGTGTCAGGAGGGGGAGAAGCCATGGCTTAACTGCAGTTTGGAGACTGGCCAGTTGTATTTTTATTTATTGCAGCTTTGCAGCTGATTCGGTTTAGCTTCCCAGCTAAACGTGTCAGCTTTCCAGCTAGACGGAGTTAGCTTTGCAGCTAGACGTTCCCGGCGACTAATGTTTGGATACAAGCTAGTCACTGTAGAAGCGAGTAACCACTGTTTGGAAACAGGCTGGTTAAACATAGATGTTTGGTGACAAGCCTATCTGTCGACAACCGCTTAGTAGGCACTAGCGCAACCGGGAGCAAGTGGTAAGCTCCCTCTGTGGACAGTAGCAGAGAACCTCGGCACTTAGCAGTATCGTCAACATTAATTCTGAGAGAGAGAGGTATTGAATGTGACGCTGTACGCCGGTCAGATACTTATATAGGGGGCTGACCGGGGTGCATCGACTTTTGGCCAGCCACTCATGGCTGGCCTAGTGATAAAGTGCTTCTGAGGCAAGTGGGGCGGCGTCCCCATATGTGAGATACCCACGATTGCTTGAAGAGAACCCCAGCCGTACGAAAGGGGGATTTAACACCCCTCGGTTTTAACACAGGAAACTTGAGATAAGAAGGTGAAATCGCTGTGCGTGCCAAGCGCGACCCGAACCGGATCTGGCAGTGTAGAAAGACCTATAGCCAGGGTTCGAGTAGGTGGGAGCCAGTGGGAGCTGAGCTCCATAGAGAGAGGTCTGGCTCCATGAAGAAGTAATCTCAAATATCTGTACATAATATACAGCAGCTATTATTGTAATACCAAATAAAGTATTTTTCCCTTTCCACATGCAGAGTATATGGACGTTAGTGGGATAATAGAACGCCGGTATCGGGAAAATAAGCCCAGACAGGGTGAACCGGACACCGACTCTAAACGGAGGTGCTTCGATCATTTATTATTTATTTTCGATAATGAGCGGCTACTTGCCAAACGAAGAAATAATTTCACAAGGTGTTTTTTTTACAATTTATAAAAAAAAAAAAATTCAGCGCAAGGCCGGTACGGTCTCCCCCCACCGTCAACAACTTTAAGAGACCCCCACAGAGATGGAATCAATAACTCAAACCCTGCCTATAGAGCCAACTTCATCCTGCCCAACAATATGGGCAGGATCCAAGCTCTCCTAATCGGGTCAGCAATAGCCACGTTTGAATGATAACGTATGAATGGAAAGTTGCATTTTTTATTTCTACAAATATTCTATACTAGAGAGCCAATCAATGCAACCTTATGCGGAATCAGATAAAGTCCGCTCTCTTGCTGCGCAAAATATGTTTAAAAAATCAGCACATTAAGATAAATGTAGTTGTCACACAAGCTATTTTGGATTTTTGTAATATGGAATTATTTCAGGGGGGGAAATGCCGTGAATAAATGTATGCCAGTGCGTTCAGGATTAGGACTGATGTATATGTAGGCCTAGGCTTAATCAATTGTGTTTTAATTCTTTAGCATTCATATATTGCAATCTATTCTTTTTCGTAGGCCTTACTCTGCGGTTGGCCTTGATGGGGAGATATTTTAACCCTTTTTAACCCCATTTTCCCTGTGACATTCCTGCGGTCTCCCCGTGTCATAGCCCGTTTCAGCACACCATGTCAGTGGACAGGTACAATTCCTACGATCGTCGGTGAGTGCAGCGGAATGCGCGTTCAGTTAAGAGGAGTTCGGGAAACGCTCCAAAGAAATTAACGATGGTTCGAAAGATCCATCGGGAGAATGATCGTACGAGAGAAGATCCATCGTTATCGGGAAACGGGGCCCAGTCCCTTAGAGTTGAGGAGTCGGATGTCCTGGGGGAAGAAGCTGTACTGTAGTCTGGTTGTGGCGACCCGGATGCTCCGGTACCTTCTGCCAGACGGAAGGGGGGAGAAAAATTTGCGTGAGGGATGGGAGGGGTCATCCACAATGCTGGTTGCCTTGCGGATGCAGCGAGTGGTGTAAATGCTGAGATGGAGGGGAGAGAGACGCAGATGATCTTCTCGGCTGTCCTCACTCGCTGCAGGTTCTTGCGGTCCAGTTTGGTGCAGTTTCCGATCCAGGCAGTGATGCAGCTACCCAGGATGCTCTCTATGGTCCCTCTCTAAAAGTGGTGAGAATGGGGGTGGGAGGTGGGCTCTCTTCAGCCTTCTCAGGAAGTGGAGGCGCTGCTGGGCTTTCTTAACAGTGGAGCCGGTGTTTGAGGGACCAGGTTAGCTCGCGACCAGGGGACACCAAGGAATTTGGTGTTCTTCACGATCTCCACCAGGGAGCCATCAACGTCCAGCGGCTCGTGGTCCCTCTGTGCTCTCTTGAAGTCAACAACCATCTCTTTGGTTTTGTCTACGTCAGGGACAGGTTGTTGACTTTGCACCAGGTTAGCAGTTGTTTCACCTCCTCTCTGTAAGCTGACTCGTCGTTCTTTTCTATCAGACCCACCATGGTTGTATCGTCGGCGAACTTGATGATGTGATTCGAGCCGTGTAGCGCCGTGCAGTCGTGCGTCAGTAGTGTGAACAGCAGTGGACTGAGCACACAGCCTTGAGGGGCCCCTGTGCTCAGAGTGGTGGTTTGGAGTGTTTTTTCCCGATCCGGACTGTCTGGGTCTCCCCGTCAGAAAGTCCAAGATCCAGTTGCAGAGGGAGATGTTCAGGCCCAGCAGGCCCAGCTTCGTGATCAGGTGCTGGGGGACGATTGTGTTGAATGCTGAATTGAAGTATATGAACAGCATTCTAACATATGTGTCCTTTTTGTCCAGGTGGGTGAGTGCTAGGTGGAGGGTGGTTGAGATGGCATCGTCGGTGGAGCGGTTTGCTCGATATGCAAACTGCAGGGGGTCTAGAGTGGGAGGCAGGAGGCTCTTTATGTGCCTCAGGATCAGCCTCTCAAAGACTTTTTCGGCACAGGGACAATGGTGGTAATTTTGAAGCACGATGGGACGGTGGCACTGCGCAGGGAGATGTTGAAGATGTCCGTGAGAACATCTGCCAGCTGGTCTGCACATCTTTTGAGCACACTCCCGGGAATGTTGTCTGGGCCAGCAGCCTTACGCGGATTCACTCTGCGCAGAGTGACTTTTTCACCTCAGCCGTGGTCAGACGTAGCGCTTGTTCGTCGGGAAAGGGGGTGTTCTTCTCCGCCACCACATAATTTTGTGCTTCAAACCGGGCGTAGAACACGTTCAGCGCATCAGGCAGAGAGGCATCACTGTCACAGGCTGGTGTAGATGTCCTGTAGTTGGTGATGGCTTGGATGCCCTGCCATAGCTGCCGCGTGTCTCCACTGTCTCTGAAGTGGCCGTGGATTTTCTGGGCATGTGCACGCTTAGCGTCCCTGATAGCCCGGGCCAGTATAGAGTGGCGAAGTCACGCCCCTTCCGGTAGAGCTCATGAGACCTATGAGATCGAAAAATATGAATGGGTGTCAATAGAGAGAAAATAATAATTTTCTGGTCCCAGTCTTTATATGCCCTGGATTACACATATGTTGTTTGTGGATTTAAATGATAATTTTTCATGCAAAGAAAACTAAAAATGTTCGTGAAGAAGTTTGATAATTTTGGGTTTTATGTGAGGCCGCTTTGTGAACTACAGCTCTTCGCTGCTCTCGACGCATATGATATACGTCACCACACCCGCACTTGGAACTCGGCACAGAGATGGCACATAGAGATGGCACATAACTAAAACTCTCCACATGCCCCGACTTATAGTGGTTTTCACCTCTTTCTATGCTTTTATCGCCTTGAAAAAAAGTGGTGAAGTGGAGCAGAGAGATCGCCATCTCTGTGCCGAGTTCCAAGTGCTGGTGTGGTGACGTATATCATATGCGTCGAGAGCATCGAAGAGCTGTAGTTCACAAAGCGGCCTCACATAAAACCTAAAATTATCAAACTTCTTCACGAACATTTTTAGTTTTCTTTGCATGAAAAATTATCATTTAAATCCACAAACAACATATGTGTAATCCAGGGCATATAAAGACTGGGACCAGAAAATAATTATTTTCTCTCCATTGACACCCATTCATATTTTTCGATCTCATAGGTCCCATGAGCTCTACCGGAAGGGGCGTGACTTTGCCACTCCATTGCCCTCGCTATGCTCAGAGCTCTTATCTCCTGCTCTGAAGGCTATGTCTCGGGCTCTCAGCAGTGCACGTACCTCTGCAGTCATCCATGGCTTCTGGTTGGAGTGTGTGGTGATGAACTTGGTGACAGTGACGTCATCAGTGCACTTACTGATGTAACCAGTCACTGATGCTGTGTACTCCTCCAGGTCAATGGAGCCGTCGGTGGTTGCTGCTTCCCTAAACATATGCCAGTCGGTGCACTCAAAACAGTCCTGGAGGGCAGAGATGGCTCCTGCTGGCCTGGTTTGCTCCTGTTTCTCGGCTGGTCTGGAGCGTCTGACGAGCGGTCTGTATGCTGGGATCAGCTTGACGGAGATGTGATCTGAGTATCCGAGGTGGGGGCGTTGGTGTAAACAAGGTCCAGCATGCTCGCCCCTCTCGTTGCAAAATCCACATGTTGATGAAATTTAGGAAGCACAGTTTTGAAGAGTGTTTTGGAGATCGCTAATAGCTCCGTACAGTGCGGCTAGCACTTCCTTGGCATTATCACTGGGGGGAATGTAAACAGCTACCACATGCAGGGAGGAAAACTCTCGTGGCAAATAAAAGGGTCTACATCCCACAACCACATATTCCACCAGCGATGAACAGAACTTTGAGACTAGGGCAGAGTTGTTGCACCAGTCAGTGTTGATGTAAACACACAGTCCGCCACCTCGGGCCTTGCCGCACAGTGATGAGTCTCTGTCGGCTTGATGCGAGGCTAGTCCGTCTAGCTGAATGGCCACGTCCGGGACTCGATCGTTGAGCCATGTCTCTGTAAAAACCCAGACACAGCAGTCCCTAGTCTCCTGTTGAGTAGTCCACTGTAGTCAGATGTAGTCGGATGGAGTCCAGTTTATTTTTCAGGGAGCGGACGTTGGAGAACGCTAGCCGGCCGGCTAGCGTTAGCTCTTAGCCTAGCACGGACGCCGGCTCTCTTGCCCCTCTTACAGCGTCTCTCACATCGCTTTCGGCACCTCCTCAGCCAGCCCTTGCCAGGGCTGGGGGGTTTACATAGCAAGCCAAGAGCCTGTAGTTCGTTAAGTAGTTCCCCCGATGGTACAACTGCCGGACTGCATTTGAGTTCCAGAAGAGGAGGACGATTTGCGAAATTTGTGAAATGCGAGAACATCTCCGCCCAGTGCTCATCCTATGGAGTTAGATTCATGCCAAAACCCCGCACACACGCAAAACGTGTTTTGCTCACGCATAACGATTCACACGCACACAAAACGTGTTTTACTCACGCAAAATGATTCACACACACGCTCAGTGTGGTTTGCAAATACAAAACATCATTCACAAACTAATGCATTTTGCTTCAGAAACAAATACAGTATGTTTTACACAAAGTACAAAAAAAAGTCCTTCAAGTACACAAAACCATTCTACAAGTACGGAACACGAAAGCTGCGCGTGGATCGGAATGCATTTGCGCACGGATCGGATTGCATTTGCGCACGGATCAGCAAGGCCGAAGATTAGTGCCAAAAGTCACGTGACAAATAAATGTCCTGTGATTCATACTACACAACAGCAGGTGGCGGTGTTGAGTCAGTTTAAGGCCGCCAGGAGGATATTTTTTCTCCCCAAAATCTTTATTTGATGCCGGCCAAACGTGTGTGGATTCAACTCCATACTATGCGACTTGCCGCCCCTTTGTCACGGAATCTGAATTGACGAACACAGAGATTGTGACATCCGTCAGCAACACAAAATGGCGTCGACGGGTGATCTACTGATGGTATTGTGTGTATAAAATGTACTTTTTAATAAACAATCTGTACACTTATAAAGTTCTCAATGCCTCGTTTTATATCTTAAGACCCTTATTGTACTACCAAAGAAGTGTCGGGCTACTTCTAGCATTTTAAATGGTTTAAAATAGCGATTTAGTTTTTACCATAACCACTGCCCCCATTGTTCCAAGTTTATAGCGTTTTGATAGAATCGGCTAAAAACAGCCAACTGAAGAAAGCGTCTATATGCGTTTTTTGTGCTCCAAAACTAACGTTTCAACTCAAGCATCAAATAAAGATTTTGGGGAGAAAAAAGATCGTCCTGGCGGCCTTAAACTGACTCAACACCGCCACCTGCTGCTGTGTAGTATGAATCACAGGACATTTATTTATCACGTGACTTTTGGCACTAATTTTCCGCCTTGCTGATCCGTGCGCAAATGCAATCCGATCCGTGCGCAAATGCATTCCGATCCACGCGCAGCTTTCGTGTTCCGTACTTGTAGAATTGTTTTGTGTACTTGAAGGATTTTTTTTGTACTTTGTGTAAAACATACTGTATTTGTTTCTGAAGCAAAATGCATTAGTTTCTGAATGATTTTTTGTATTTGCAAACCACACTGATCGTGTGTGTGAATCATTTTGCGTGAGTAAAAAACGTTTTGTGTGCGTGTGAATCGTTATGCGTGAGCAAAACATGTTTTGCGTGTGTGGGGGGTTTTGGCATGAATCTAACTCCATATCGTCCACTGGTTTATATCAGCATTCCACTGTGCGACCATCCCTGTTGCGTATGCCCTGAAACATTGTTGAAATCATATGCTGGATGCTTTATTCTTTCTATGTGTTTTTTAGTTAATGATCGGGCTATAATAAGACCACGTTCCTGCAAAACCGGGATGTCTTGTCACCCTATACCATAATGAATGATGATCGGGCGGGTGTCCATTGTTGAAAAAAACCTTGCTTTGGCTGGATTGCGGGTGGATTATTGATATTAAGCAGCGGGTGCGGAATGCGGATGACATTGCAGCTCATCCGCACATCTCTACTACACACAATACAGCACAGCATGCAGGCCCGGTGTGATCATGCATTGCGAGTGCGACATGCGTTTTTTTTAACTGCAGCCAACTTGTGCAACTTTGTACACAAAAGTTGCACAAGTTGGCCCGGCCCGAGGATAGGGATATTGTCCAGGCCAGCGGGTCGGGTCAGGGTCGGGTTCGGGCAGAGAATCTAAACTGTACTCCAGGGACGTAGGCTGGGTACTGCTACAGGATATAGGCTGGTTGGTGCTACAGGACATAGGCTGGGTGGTGCTACTGGACGTAGGCTGGGTGGTGCTACTGAAGACGTAGGCTCCCTGTACCTAATTGCCGTAGATCCAAGGCTCAGGAGATATGCTCGCCCAAACTCAGCATTTCCAGTCAATTGACTGATTAATTAATTCAGTTATTCATTCATAACTAATTCAACTTCACCCATGTTTCTTTAAGTACACTACATTTCAAGATGATTTGTTCAAATAAACCCCTCCTTTTCACCTTTGGGCCATGTTGTTTAGTCAATCGACTTCTATCGTCCTTTCTGAGCAGTTAAAGCCCTCATGCAACCATCCCAAAAATGCTTCCACTCAAATCCAACATTTGGGCAATTTGGTCGTATTTTATGTCACCAGCCAGGGAAAATGTGATGCCATGCTTCGATTGACAAAAACATTGAATCTTACTCTGAATGACTGCATTTCATTAGATTATTTGATATGGACGGAGTACATCAATGAACATCAGATCAAATACGAGATTTAGGCCCAATCCCATTTCTACCCCTTCCCCCTTCCCCTTATCCCTCCCCCTTGTTTTGAAATGGGATTGGGCTTTAGGCCCAATCCCATTTCTACCCCTTACCCCTTCCCCTTCCCCCTTCAAAACAAGGGGGAGGGGTAAGGGGTAGAAATGGGATTGGGCCTTAGACTGGCCGATGTTGAACTAAATGCTCATATACCTCCACAGACACTAGCCAGGTAACAAAAACAGAATAGTTACAAGTTGCAATAGACCTCTGAAGAATAAGTCCCGCCTCCGAGGCTACTGATTCCATCGGTCAAATGTCTATGGGAAATAACATGCGGTTTTTGAATGACCGTACATAAGCATCTCTGTAGGTTGCGAAGAAGTAAAAGCTGCTCACGTTTTGAACTACACACTTTTTCCATCTAGATTTCACTTGGGTTTTGGATTGTCGTTGCCGTTAAAGAAGTAAACGATTATAAATTAAACTTTAACAGCACCGACAATCCAAAACCCAAGAGAAATCTAGAAGTGTTCAAAACTTATTCTACGACTTATTCTTCAGAGTCTATATACAAATTAGTGGTGGGCATAGATTAATTGTTTTAATCTAGATTAATTCCAAAATTAATCTAGATTAATCAAGATTAAAATGGCAAACGGCAAAAAATCTGTTCGTTTACCTTGACAGCGGTCAATTATACTGGGCAATGGTGATTTATCAAATATAATTCACCACCGGAAGTTGTGAAGTGCCCATGCAAGTGAACGTAGCATAAACAAAAATAATTGACAGCTGAACGTTGGGAAGGCCCATGCAAGTGAATGGAGCAGTCTACAGCATTGAGAAGAGCCGTGTTATAATCCATAATAATGTAAGGTTTAGAAGCTAAATATTTGAAAGTTGTAGAATAAATTGATATAATTTATATTGGAGTTAATTTGCTAGAAATGTACTTAAAATTTTTAGTCAGTTAATCATTTACATATTTATGTTACACAATTATTACATATTTACATGTTTACATATTTAACACAGTCAGGATATTCTGTTGAATCTGCCTCTCTGATTTCCTCACGTTTACCTCAGTCTAAGGGTGCACTCACACTAGGCCATCTGGCCGTGGCCGTTGGCCGTTTTCACACCTAACCGTGCTCAAATGGCCCCATTGTTCTCTGGCCTGCACTCACACTGGGCCATCTGGCCGTGGCCGTTGGCCGTCGCAACTGTGGCCTGGCCACGGTAGGCTCTTGTACATATGTCATCACGTCGTAAGTAACACGTCATCACCAAGCGTCTGCTGCATGGACCATAATAAAGTCTGCCGCCAGTCAGAGTTTTAACAACAATGGACAACAACACAGAGAACACAGTTCGCACTTTGCTGAGTCTGTTGCTTATTTGGATATATGTTTACCGTTTAATGGGAAAGAAGGCTCGTCGCCGTTATTATGTCCGTGGTCGTCGCATGGACTATACGTCATCCAGCTCAGGTTGCGTAGCCGTGCGTGTGCGCGTGTCGGCTCATTAGTATCTGTACCGTAGCGGCGCGGACCGTAGCAGCACACCTCTCCCAAGTGGCCAAATTGGCCTGGCCTGGCCAGACTGGCCACACTCACACTGGCAGATTTGAGCACGGTTAGGTGTGAAGACGGCCACGGCCAGATGGCTTAGTGTGAGTGCACCCTAAATTCTAGCTTCTGATTGGTTAGTTCAGTCACGTGATGGGTCCGAACAAGGAAGTGTTTCAAAATAGATTAACGGCGATATTTTTTTTATCACGCTATAAAAGTTTTGCGTTAACGCCGATAACGGCCCACCACTAATACAAATACAAAGTTTTGAAGCGGCAAGAGGCAAATTTGTAAATCCTGATTTAGACATGTGTGCAAGTTTCATGACTATAAGTTAAGCGGCCAGGAGATATACTTTTTGAAGATTGTAGAGCTGTAGTTGTAGCATGTAAACCCAGAGAGTTTACCAACCATATTTAAATCTCTTTCCCACTCCCCCAACATTAAGCTCAATGTATCAAATCAGTAATATGGGGTCGAACAGGGCCACCAGAAGGTTACATTTTAATTGTAACAATTTGAAACTTTCAACATTTAAATTCAAAACTAATATTTCACCTTCAGTTTCTTTGAACAAATTCAAAACCTACATTCAAAATACACCTGGCACAGGAATTTATGTACTGGAAGGACAAGATAAAGGCGCAATACAATACCATATCTTCTTAATCCAAGTATGGTGCTTAACCATGGTGAGTGGATCTCAATCCACAGTGAATATAAATATGATATTATATTAGTTTATTAGGAATGAACAATGTTCGAAATTAGGTTTTTTCCCAATATAATGTGCACCTTGAATGTGAGTTTTTAATTCAAGTATTTAATTAATACATACAAAAACAAGTTTATTCCTGAATTCATTGTTCATTGTGCAGAACAATCCACTTCTACTTTCAAAATGTAGATTTCAATGTTGAATAATTCACGTAATAAGTCTGTCAAAGGTTTCAAATGATTAAATGTAGAATGCAACTTCCTGGTGGCCCTGTGGTGACTCTGAGCTCCTTAGAGTGATCAGGGCCAGGGTGAAAGAGGTGAGGGGGTCTGGTTGTGATCAGTGAATCCTCTCCCTCAGTGATCAGGGCCAGGTTGATGGAGGTGAGGGGGTCTGGTTGTGATCAGTGAATCCTCTCCCTCAGTGATCAGGGCCAGGGTGAAGGAGGTGAGGGGGTCTGGTTGTGATCAGTGAATCCTCTCCCTCAGTGATCAGGGCCAGGGTGAAGGAGGTGAGGGGGTCTGGTTGTGATCAGTGAATCCTCTCCCTCAGTGATCAGGGCTAGGGTGAAGGAGGTGAGGGGGTCTGGTTGTGATCAGTGAATCCTCTCCCTCAGTGATCAGGGCCAGGGTGAAGGAGGTGAGGGGGTCTGGTTGTGATCAGTGAATCCTCTCCCTCAGTGATCAGGGCCAGGGTGAAGGAGGTGAGGACTCGGGGTCAGGAGCTCACGGCCACCGTGGAGGTGAAGGAGGTGTTTAAGTCCTCGCTGGTGAACATCCCCAGAGAAACCAACACCCTGTTCTACATCTCGTCCTGCCCCTGCCCCCCGCTCTCCCCAGGGGTGGATTACATCATCCTGGGCTACGAGAACAAGGAGACGTCCAGGTAAAAATACTCCACGTATCGACATCATTTTACTCCCTTAACATGCAGGAGAAACAGGGCTCCCTGGAAGAGGACCCCTTTGTAGATATATTTATACGTTTAATGGCCTGATTTTAAGGTAACAAAAACACTTTTATGCTACAGTAATTTAAATATGGTCGGTCCATTCCTCCCCTAATGCAGCCGAATCGCTTCATATCCTAGGATTTGTAGTACATTAATACATATCCTAGTACTAGCATTGATAGCAGTAGTAGTAGTAAGAAATTATTATCCCTATCCATCAACTGAACTACGTGTGTGTGTGTGTGTGTGTGTGTGTGTGTGTGTGTGTGTGTGTGTGTGTGTGTGTGTGTGTGTGTGTGTGTGTGTGTGTGTGTGTGTGTGTGTGTGTGTGTGTGTGTGTGTGTGTGTGTGTGTGTGTCAGACTGCTCCTTATTGAAGGTTCTGTTGCCCAGAAGTGGAAAGACAGGATAGGAAGAAAGGTGAAGGTAAGAAGAAATACGCTCTAAATATACTGAGATACACTCTTTACTATATATTGAGCTACGTATCACTATAAGTATCAGTATCAATTTCTAAAATCAGACTGCATTGGAGATAGATAACGCAATGAATGACTGAATGATGGACTTCAGGGTAACAGAGACATTGCAGTAGGTCTAATCAGCTGGATCTTTTCATTCATACAAAACCAACCTCAGAATGATCGGTATGGAGGGAATGTCTTGTGAAGGACTGTTGTGAAACTACGGTGTTGATTTATTCTATCCCCGATCAAGCAGTCCTACAGTGTTCCACCAGAACTCCCTGATCAGTGCTGGTGTCCGAACACCATGTTCTGCTGGGATGTGGCTTGTCTCTCACCGGGGAACCTTACCTTTAGGGTTCAGATGAGCACATCCCGCCTTCAGCACATGACTGATCGAGATACGAAGTGGAAGAAATTGAACCTCCCCATGACTTTGAGCTGGTCTCATCAGACTTTAGATTAGGACTCTGAAATCGGACCTTACTAGTCCCCTCCTGCTGGCTAGTAGAACGTAACATGACGTAACCCTGGCCCTCACACGTGTTATCCGAAATGTGTTGCACACTAATCTTTAAAGTCCACAGCAATGTTAACGCAAACGACAACTTTAAATGCATGGACTGTCCACACCCCATGAGCGGAGACTCACCCGACTATAAACCCTCTCAGAGCAGACAGGAAACACGCATCAACAGAACACAACCCTTGTGCTCCAGTGTTGTCACTGTACCTGTCCCTCCACCTATCTGTCAAACTATCTGCCTCTCTAATCTGTTTGTCACTCTGTCTCTACCTGTCTCTCCACCTATCTGTCTCTCTTACCTGTCTTTCTTTCTCTAACTTGTCTCTCGGGCCATTTGTCTCTTTAACCTGCTTCCCTTCCCCTCTTTTTACCTCTCTTATCCCTCTACCTGTCTGTCCCTCTAACTGTCTATCATCCTCCCTGTCCGTCTCTCTGCAGCGCTGGGACCAGGTGCTCCAGGAGAGGACCTCAGGGAGAGCAGCTCAGCGTGGCGTCCACCACTGAGACCTTGTGTGTGGGCTCACACAACGTAACATACACAATACAATACAAATATAACCACAACCAAAGTACTACTCTTATACCACAGTAGACCCACATGACAATACTACACTATACTGCACTAACATGACAATACTACACTATACTGCACCAACAATAAAATACTACACCAACATGACAATACTACACCATACTGCACCAACATGAAAATACTACACCATACTGCACCAACATGACAGTACTTCACCATACTGCACCAACATGACAATACTACACCATACTGCACCAACATGATAATACTACACTATACTGCACCAACATTACAATACTACACTATATGAGACCAACATTACAATACTACACTATGAGGTCCACAGACTATTTACTTTAATAAACTTGAATAACACTTTTATTATATATATATATTATAAGTATTATTATTAATAATAAAGCATGACCCTACAATACTGTACTTCTATACTACATGTTACCATAGCAACATGACAGTACAATGCTGCACTACTATACTACATGTTACCATAACATTGTACTGTACAATACTGTACTTCTATACTACATGTTGTCATAGCAACATGACCCTGCGATACTGCACTACTATACTACAGGTTGCCATAGCAACATGACCCTGCAATACTGCACTACTATATTTCATGTTACCATAGCAACATGACCGTACAATACTGCACTACTATACTACATGTTACCATAGCAACATGAACGTACAATACTGCACTACTATACTACATGTTACCATAGCAACATGACCGTAAAATAGTGCACTACTATATGTTACCATAGTAACATGACCGTACAATACTGCACTACTATACTACATGTTATCATAGCAACATGGCCGTACAATACTGCCTCACAAATGAATCAGATTTGCCCCAACAATCAATACGATACAATGACTATTACAACTATTTATTCCGTCTATTTTAGGTATAAAGAGGTTATATTCACTAAATGGGCTACATTTATAAAGTGAATAAATATTTACCCTATCATTCAAAAGAATGTGTTACTTAGCTTTGATTGTGAAAGGTTTAGCTCGGTGTGAAAACTTTCCGATAACCGAACACAATGAGTGGAAACGCAGTGAGAACGGTGAGGCAGAAAAAGAATGTGCAAATGTTTCAGCTTTAGCTCAAAGGTAACTTCAGTGGTTTGTCTGAATTCTCCCAACAACCATACCACTCATGGAGTATACTAACTATAATAGAAAATTTCTGGAGAATTATTATAAACATATACGTAATATATCTAAAGGCATACATATAATAATGTATACATATATATTTGGTTGGCTGGTTGCTTCTCTTAGTGTCCTATAATGTGGGTGACCAGAAAATTGCCAAAACCAATGGTATTAAGGAAAAGCCTGTTTAATTAGAAACTATACAGGTTAACCCAAAATGAAGGTAAGAATAGTCATCTTATTTAATGACACGAAGGTTAACTGATCAAATGTCTGACGCTGTCCCTCACACCAGAGCTGCGGTCGAAGTAGTGGCCATGATAGCTGTTTGAATTCTTTAAATGATAAGGAAAGGTGCTTCGAGGCTTCCTTTCTTGTCTTCCTTTAGCATAGCGTACACTGGAGCTTCCTTTAGGGAAGGACAGGAGATAATACGACCATCAACATGACAACTATTTTCATGCAACCATACTAATAGGGATTTATGTCGATAGTTATGAGTGGACAGGAGGGTGAGAGTTTGGCTGCTCCTTGGATTGCAGGTCATCAGGGGAACCATGTTGAATGGTAGTCCTTCAGCCAGCAGGAGGGAACCCAGCGATACCCTGTCCCTCATCACGTCACCCCATCCCTCTGCCTCAGGACGTCTAGGCGCCAGTGGCAGGGAAGCATTTCCATGATCATCTTAAATCCTACAAAATGTTGAAGATTTGCAGATTGAGAAAACTGATGTGCTACTCTGCTGCTGCTTTCATGATACTTTGAAATCCATTGTAGGGGGTCTGGTCTGTGACTCGGCTGAATGTCTGTCCCAGGAGGTCAGAGCGGAGAGTCCTGGCATTCCTTTTCCGTTGTAGCATATCACTTTTCACAGTGTGCCAACTTCCTGCCTATGTATATCACAGAGTATTACCCACTGTTGTCGAGAGGACTCCTAGACCCAGCTCTGAGCCGTCAACCTGCACCACAAACCTGAGGGCCTTAGCACTAGCAGACAGCAGAGCCTCTTCTGCAGCTGCGGCCTGCTTCACCATCTTAGAGTGTCACTAAGAGTGTCACAATATTAGAGTGTCATTTAGAGTGTCACCATCTATGAGTGTCACTTAGAGTCTCACACACAGTTGCGGCCACAGGACCGCATATCATATATGTGTTAAGTTCTCTTTGCCGAAATTGACATGACGACTCAGTGTTTCTGAAGTTGTAGAAGAAAAGTATATTCCATGTGTAAATTAGGCCTATTATTTGGCCATAAACTGAGCCATTTGAAGTTTGAAATTCATGTGGTCATGCATCTGTCTCAGCGGAGATCGCAAACGCGCTGTTAAAATATCAACTCGTCAAGCTAAAATTAGCTGGCTCTTAAAGGGGATGGGAGATGGAACTCTCATTGGTTTGTTGCACGATACACCCAAAACACACCTATGGGTTTTAGACCAACCCTTTTTAGATTTGCGTCGGACGCAAGAGTCACTTATCCGCCGGTATAATAGCAACAGCAGCCACAAAGCTACGTGCGTTTCGCGCTTCTCACTTGCGTTTCAGACCGTTAAAATAGGGCCCTTACTGTGCGTTCACACCAAACGCCACATTTGTCGCCTGGTCGCGGTGTCGCCTGAGTTTGGTTGCAAGACAAGGGTAGGGATAGGGATTTGTGCAAGTTTTATCACGCTACGCAGGCTATTCAAAATATCATCCGGAATACCTGTGTTTTGAAAGCTATCTTAATTATTTTACACATTTTAAACATCTCTGATCATAATTTTAAAACATTTGAAACATATTTTTGAAACATATTTTAAACATATTTCTGAAACATGAGAGAGTCGAATCAGATCTGCCTTTTCAGTCCAGAGATTCGACTATTCGGCGGGGTTTGTTTACCGGCGTTGCTATGGTGACCTCAATTATTATAAGCAACTGAAAACGATGCTGGTTTGAAACTAAAACTGTGATTCTGAAAAAAATATTAATGCTATAAACATTCCGTTTTGATAGTATTGAAGATACAAGTGTGTAGATTTGTTTAATGGAATTTGAACGATGGTAAAGGGTTGAAAAATGAATGAGTTACGATGTCTAGAAGTAGGTGTATCAGAATGGGCTGACGTCTTCAATGAAAACAGCTGAAAACGAAGCGATATGAAACTAAAACTGTGATTCTGAAGAAATTTTAAATGATATCGAAATTCTGTTTAAATATTATTGAAGATACAAGTGTGTAGATTTGTTAAATGGTTTGCACGAAGATAAACGGTTGAAAATTGATTTAGTTATTATGTTACTTCTACAGTTGAAGTACGAGTGATGATTTGAATCATCGACTTTCAGGGTTTTTTTCGGGTTTATTTTTTTCTCACGTCGCGCCCCCCCTGAAGAACTCTGGCGCCCCCCAGGGGGGGCGCGCCCCACAGTTTGAAAACCACTGTTATATAGTATATATATATAGAGATATTTATATATTAGATTATCTAATATTATATACTTTTATATATAGAGCTCCGGGAGTCACAAACAGCAACAATCACTTTCTCCTCCATGCTGCGGTTCACTCCGGACTGCACTGCAGGGAACGGTTGGCCGGTTGGCCGGTTGATCGCTGATTGACTGTCACGTTACGTCACTCAGGGAGTGAAAGCTGATTGGCTGTCATCACGCGACTGTCGCGGCAAAAGTTCAAATATTTCAACTCGAGCGGCGTGTCGCGTCGTGTCGCTCTACTAAATCCTTGTGGATGCGCTCGCGCGTACCAGGGCGTTCATGTAGCGCCACATGTCAAATCTTGGCGCAGGTTTTCGAGCGACAAATGTCGCCTGATACGCGTCTCTACGTTAACTTTGTATGTAGCCATGTCGTCGCGTCGCGTTTGGTGTGAGCGCACCGTAAGTGTCACGATATCAGAGTGTCACTTAGAGTGTCACCATCTTAGGGTGTCACTTAGCGCTTCTGAATGTCAAGCACTAAGTAAAACGGTTCTGTACAAGTCTCAGGTCTGGTACGATTAGGTGCGGTAGGTGTAGTACAGTTAGGTTCGGTTAGGTGCGGCTCAGTTACGGCTCGGGTTTCTACCGCCGACAGTACCCTCATGGTACGGCAGGCAGCTACGTAAGCATCGTGACATCATAGCCTGACACAGTGTAGCCTGCTAATAAATTCAATGAAAAAGAAAAACGCAACACATTTAACAAAGAGCAACAATGGAGGAAGTCCAAGTAGGACGGCAAGCTTTTGCGCAACATTTTCTTCAATAAACAAAGCTTTCCCAGTTGTCCAGAATCGGCACGGAAGTGATGATTCTTTCGACCAATCGACCGGCGTGTGTAGGTCCAACTTCCGGCACCATTCAGACCGCTTGATACCCCAACCGAAGGGCCCTGCAAATAGGTACGGTTATACGTGGCTAAGTCCGGAGGCAGACAGCAGAGAGAGAGACAGAAACGGAAATGTGACAAAGGCCTTGTCAGGATAAATAGCTTCACTGTCCTCCTCCTCCTCACTTTCTCTCCCGTACAACAGATTTTCCTCAGTATGCGTTTGGATCCAAAACACATGTTCTCCCTCTGAAACACAGCCGTCTCCAGCATGAGTCCGACTACAGACTAGGATATAGAGCACTAAGTTAAGTAATCAATAGTTACTGCTTGCACTGAAGTGACTTTACTTACATAATGGGTTGGGCTATGGAAAGAACTAGAGCAAGGGTTAAGTAGTCGTTAACTGGGTCAGGGTTAGTTAGTGCTAGGGTAAGTAGTTGACCACTTGGTTAGGGTTAGTTAGTCGACAACTAGGTTTGACTTTTATTCGTAAACTAGGTAATGGTAGATTCTGGTTAGTATGTTGATAACTAAGTTATGGTTAGTTAGCTGAATCCCTAAATGGAAATAAAACCAGTTTATGAACCTGCTGTCAACCGTTTAAGATGAGAGACAGGGCAACCCGGTATCACGCCAAGGGGTAAAATAGATACGTCTGTCCACATCGCAAGGCGTGTTCAGGGTCACGCTTTGCCTGACCAAAGCGTCACCCTGAACACGCGTCCTTCTCCATTCGAAATGAATGGGGGAATAGCACCAACAGCGGGCGATACGTTCTCCGAGCATTTGGTGAAATTGTTACGTAGACATATTAATCGTTATTATCTGAATGGGAAATGCAATATTTTAGGACAGATACACCATTAAACGTGTTTCTAATGACATTTCTAGCGAGAAATTTACATTTTCCTTGCATAATCCTCAGTCAGTGAATGTGTATGATCTTTATTAATCTTCATTATCTGAATGGGAAATGCAATATTTTACCGTTAAACGTGTTTCTAATAACATTTCTAGTGAGAAATATACTTTTTACTTGCATAATCTTCAGTCAGTGATTGTGTCTGATCTTTAGTTTTATAGTTATTAGGAAGATTTAATCGGCTCGCTCGCATGTTTCAACGACGTCAGGTTGCTAGGGACGTTGCTTTCGCTAAACTAGCAGCTCACGTGTTTCCTGTGTTTACGTAATTAAACCATTACTTTATGTAACTTTTAATGATATTGTAATAACCACAGGCGAGGTATTGAGCGAAGTAAGCTCGATAGCAGGTTTATTGGATTCCACAATCGGACAGGCAGGCACAGCTCCACCGGAAAACTACAACAACCAAAACTCCCGCCCGGAAGGAAACCCCCGGAACCCCCTCTCAGAAGGCCCGCCCTTCCTCCCAAATCCTGTGACGCATCTTGTTAGAAACACGTTTATCTGAGAGCCAACCCAGTCGCCAAAAGCATACGTTGACAGTGTACGTTTTCGTGAACACTGGATTACGTCGAATTTCAACATAAAATAGCACGCACGCACGCACGCACGCACGCACGCACACACGCACACACACACACACACACAATGCATTTCGCTGCTTAAACAACAATTTGGGCTGCTTCTAGGACATTTTGGGTGGATTTTGAACGGTATGTGGGCAGGACGTTTTTTGCAGGCAGGACCTGGCAACCCTGCGCTGCTGCCCGAGGTGCAGAAATGCTCCGGAACAGATCTGGATCCACCATGGCCAAAATAATTGTCATGAATAGCATGAATAGATTCATGCATTATCATTCAACTTGAACATGTGTTTTTACAGTATATAGTGGTGGAGGGATGACGTATGTTGGCCAACCCGGAAGTGAGCGTCGACCTGGGTTTCCCTTGACAAAGAGCCAACGGGTTTTTCCATTGGATTTTGGATAATTGCAGAAAAATTAGCATCTTTGAAGCACCTCCACAAAAAAAAAAGAGAGAGAGAAAAGAGGGAGAGACAGACAGAGACCGACAGAGAGAAACAGATAATATGCAAAGACAGACAGAGAGAGAGAAAAACAGAAAGGATATATAGAGCAAGTGAGAGAGCTCATTAGGGTTAAAATCAGGATCAGAAAAACTTTATAGATGGTATCGGGGAACTGAGTCCAGTACAGCTGCTCCCATTCTAGAATTATATATATATATATATATATATATATATGCATAGAATATATATATATGCATAGAAAACGTAAAGTATGTAAAAATGAAGTGCTTTACACTTCAATACATAAACTAATGATGTCACAATACTACAATAAACCAAAAAATTGAAATTGAAATTTATATTGAGAAAATGGGTATGTTTTATGATGCAACAATAGTATGAGTAAGAATGTAAGTTAGTTCAAATTATTATTTCGAAGAAATACGTTGAAGATATAAATGATGTATTTCTTATATCTTTTTGATAATGATGGGTTGTACCAGGTAACAGAGGTTAGAGTCTCAGAGCACTCTGACACAGCAAGGAGCTGGAGGAGGAGGAGTCTTTCACTGGCACAGAGAGGAGGACGACGACCACAGCAGGGGTCATGGGGTGACGGAGTCCTTCACTGACACCGAGAGGAGGAGGATGCACTCAGAACCACTGAACCATGAACCGCATCACTATTAGCACCATTATCGGAACCACTATCAGAACCGACGCTGAACACCATCACTATCAGAACCATTACCGGAACCACTATCAGAACCAACCCTGAATACCCTCACTATCAGAACCACTCAACCCTGAACACCATCTCAGAACCTCTCAACCCTGAACACCATCACTATCAGAACCACTCAACCCTGAATACCATCACTATCAGGACCCTTTCCAGACACTCAGAATAGACAGACTGGAACCATGTGAATAGACAGATGGACGGAAACTAGACCGATGTTTGCGTTGTTGTGATAAAATCAACATGAACACGAACCTGGTGGTCTGCTGCCACTCTGTGGTCATGAGACATAAATGCAGTCGCTCACCAAAAACAGGATTTTAAAAAGGTGGAACTTCTGCCGACAGACCAGGGGTTCTGGCATTGTTTGCTTCATAACGCGTCATCAACGGATAGGCCTAGACTACAGGAGGACCGAGTACAGGTTTTAATCAAACCAGACTGTTGCCAAACTCTCAGAGGGTGGCTTTGCTCCGTGTTGTGAAAATAAACTTGGTTGTCTCTAACAAAGACCTTATCAAAATATCCTGTGTCAGGGCTGAATGCAGACGTAGCCTCCAGCGTGGATGGTTCCCTGGGCCCTAGCACCCCCACCAGAAGCTCTGAACTCTGCCAGGTGAACCGCTGTGGGCGAATTGGAGGAACCCCAGTTCACTTACACCTTAAACATTTTGAGAACTTTTTACATCCTTTGCCCAAAATAAACCATTTTGTAGTCAACTATATACAATAATAAATAAGACATTGTTGAAATTGTAAAAGATATTTAATACATAACAACGTGCTTACTTAAAATATCAGTGTTCAGTAACATCTTATCTGAAGTTCAGTGTTTTACCTCACAGAGTAAATACCAATAACACTGTTTGAATACATTAAATACTTCAAGAGATGAGTGTGAGAAACTGGGGTCCATTCATAATCTGCAACCGGTCATAGAGGAGAAGTAGGAGTCATAGAGGAGGAGCAGTAGTCATAGAGGAGGAGGAGTTATAGAAGGAGAAGGAGTAGGAGTCATAGAGGAGGAGCCGGAGTCATAGAGGAGGAGCCGGATTCATAGAGGAGGAGGAGGAGGAGTCATGGAGGAGGAGGAGGAGGAGTCATAGATGAGATCAAGGAGGAGTCATGGAGTAGGGTTATGTTCTTCAGGGTTGGGGAGAGCGAGAGGTTCATGGAATACGTTGGTTCATATCAACTTGCTCTATGGATTGGCCAAGTTGAATGGTTCTTGTTTTTTTGGATATTTCTTATCTGCTTCTGGACTTTGTTCTTTATTAGTCCCAGATCCTCAAAGCTCATCCTGTTGAGAGAAGATGGAGAAAAGGTTAACGGTTGGCGTTGTGGTTTTATAACGAGAAAGCCTTGAAAACACATCCTGTCACCTGACCAGTATTTATCAAGCCTCTTTATGTATCCTATTTCATTATTAAATGTTTGAAAATGTTAACCAACGTAAAATGTAGATCCTGCTGGAACGCTCGACCTTCAGGTCACAACATGACCTGAAGGTAATTTAGAATATTTCCTTTAGAAAACAACAAATATCGTGGAGGAGGAGGGGGGGGGTTTGTATCGTGGAGGGGGGGGGGGGGGGGGGGGGTGGTGGTGGTTTGTATCGTGGACCTACGGACTTCAGTGGGGGTTTCATTCCGTCTGCACACGGCGTCTTCTCAACAATAATCAATATTATCTTCCTCCCACTCAGGGTGAAAATGGTAGGTCTTAACTCGTTTCCCCTCAGCCATGCCAACGTTTAGGACTGCGTAACTACTGTTGACGGCTTTCAACTACTGTTGACAGCGCATGCGCTACCGCACGTATATGTCCCGCGCAATTTTTTTTTTTTTTTTTTTTTTTTTTCACCCCTCTCGATCGACTTGGGATCTTTCGGCGATCTACTGGTAGACCGCGATCGACTGGTTGGGCACCCCTGGTCTAAAGCAAAGGGGAAAGCCGAAAAAGCATGATATCACCCCTTTAAACAGACTCAGCCAGCAGTAGGAAACGTAGAAATAAACCTCTCCTTCTGAGAGCATTGTCCACTCGTGTAAGTTGGTTTTCTTCAGTAAAATATCTACCCTATGGAACAGGAAGGCCTGCCTCCGCCACAACAGAGGGGCTCGATCCAGGAGACCATCTGACAATAGGAGGTCATTTGACATTCAAACAAGTTTGTAACATACACAACACAACAACACCACACACAATAAAAAATTTTACGTTAGCTTGTTCAACGCCACTCCTCAGTCACTCCTGCTCACTCTCCCCCGAAGTTCTGTTTCTGTCTGTTTGTGTGTCTGCCTGTCTGTCAAACATCAGGATATCTCCCAAAACTGAGCAGGGATTTGCAATGGATTAGCTGGGTACGTTGATCATCAGCCAGGCTGATGTTGGCTGGTTGATGACCTCAGCCATTGTAGGGATGTTGAGAACTTGCTTGTACTCTTGAAAATACTCGAGGAAGCAAAGCTACGGCATTCTGCACATTCTTTGGGCCAGTTTCCTCCTCGGGCTTGATAACTACAGTCCTAATCCTTTTTACCATGCAGTACATCGGGGTCATAAAACCTGTTACATCTGACCCTGACAAATATGCAAATAGAAAAAAAAAAATTACATTGAGTTTGTTGTGTTGAGTTTGCAGTGGCAACAATCGATGTAACCTCTCCCTGATGACCGTGGCAATGACGCTGGCCTGGCGGCTGTTGACAACCTCTCCTCCCTGGTCACGCTGAGGAGAGACCACGGACATATAGGGTTAAGATATATACACATACATAGCTAACCAGTGTTGTGATTTTTTGAAGTATATATATATATATATATATATATATATATATATATATATATATATATATATACTAGTGGTGGGCCGTTATCAGCGTTAACGGCTGCGTTAACAGTATAGTCCACGCGACGACCACGGACATAATAACGGCGACGAGCCTTCTTTCCCATTAAACGGTAAACATATATCCAAATAAGCAACAGACTCAGCAAAGTGCGAACTGTGTTCTCTGTGTTGTTGTCCATTGTTGTTAAAACTCTGACTGGTGGCAGACTTTATTATGGTCCATGCAGCGGACGCTTGGTGATGACGTGTACGACGTGATGACGTATGTACAAGCCCAGGTGAAAAAGTAGTATACTTTAGTGTATTACAAGTATAATTCAATTATACAAAAGTTAGTATAAGTATACTTTTACTTTTTGTGCTTAATTTAAAGTATACTTAACATATACTTTTAAAAAGTGTACTTCGCAATAGATGTCATTAAATTCAACTTTAACGTACTTAAAAATAAGTATACTAATTCTGCAATACTTAAAGTGGTATTGCTTTGTACTTTTAAAAAGTATACTTTATTTTAAGTTTATTTAAATTGTACCTAAGTGTACTTAGAAAAAGTATACTAAATTGCAAATACTTATAGTGGTAATTTAGTGTACTTATAAAAAGTGTACTTTATTGTAAGTGTATTGTAATTTGTACCTAAGTGTACTTCTGAAAAGTACACTAATTTTCAAGTATTTTGGAATTCACTATTAAAATACTTTTTTAAAGTGTCATTTAATTTCACTTCATTAGAAGTGTATTGAAGTATACTTCCGTAAAGTTCACTTTAATTTAAGTTAATTTTAAGCTGTATTTCAGTATACTTAGCAAAAGTATACTAAGTTTCAAATACTTAAAGTGGTATTTTAGTGTACTTCTGAAAAGTACACTTTGTTTCAAGTCCTTTGTAATACACTATTAAAATGCTTTTTTAAAGTGTAATTTAATTTCACTTCATTAGAAGTGTATTTAAGTATACTTCCTTACAGTTCACTTGAATGCAAGTTAATTTTAAGCTGTATTTCAGTGTACTTAGAAAAAGTACTAAATTGCAAAAACGTATAGTTGTCATTCAGTGTGATTCTGAAAAGTACACTTAGTAATACACTATTAAAATGCTTCATTTTTAGTATACTTTAATTTCACTTCATTAGAAGTTTATTTAAGTATATTTCCATAAATTCCACTTGTAAGTTGATGGAATGGGTTATGTCATACATCATCACAACCAAAGTGTTGAATTAATCAAAAAATTACAGATAAATAATACTGAAATGGCTACTTTTACTAGCTCCAACTATTAAAGAAAATCCAAGGCTAGAACCAAAATTTGAAAATAGCAAGTTTATAACGGCCATCCAATCAGTGTGCGGCTGCAAATCAACGTCCAATGAGAATGTAGTATTTAGGTCGCCAATTGGTGGTTTACTCAAATACACTTGGCGCGGACTGTTCTATTTGAAATTGAGCATTGAGCAACTAATATCTCCGGGTCTAATAATGACAATGTTTGGTTTGTTTTATTTCCAAGACGGCTCCGTTAGAGCAGATAATACATCCGTCATACGTGATGCATACAGAAATAAAAAAATAACGGTTAACTGCAGGGAAGACCTCGAGTCGGAGCAGGGCTGGATAGAGGTAATTTGGCCTACACAACGGCGACAACAAGAGGCGAAGCCTATTGCAGCCAAATTGCTTTTCGTTGGAGGTAAGTCAGTTCCAAAACGGTGGTGAAATGATTCCGAAATACTCTGTAACGTCAGCTAACTTTGGCTATAGTCTGTTGGAATGTTACGGTAATGATGATAGCCTAATAGAAAGAGTTGCTTTTATCGAAGTATAATGCTTGAATTTAGTAATCGAAGTAAAGTTACTGGATCAACTGGCGTAGTGGGGGCCTGTGGCGTAGCGGGGGCTACGTTTGCGCCTGAGAGCGTCTTTACGTCGTATTTGTATTGTAAAATGTAGGAATGTTACGGTAAAGATGATAGCCTAATAGAAAGAGTTGTTTTATAGCGGGGGCCTGTGGCGTAGCGGGACCACGTTGCGTAGCGGGGGCACGTGGCGTACCGGGGGCTGCGTTTTTTTACGTTTTGCACGCTCCGATTGGGCACGCGCTCCGAACGGGCACGCCCCCAATGGGCACAAGCACTAGTCTGTGTCAATGTAATATATTGTTTATCTTAAGTCTTAAGGTACGAACACACCAAACGCGTACCCCTGCGTACGACGCGTATAAAATCTGCAATTTTTCCATAGGGAACCATTGGTTTACGCGAGTATGAGCTGCGTACACGCGTTACATGCGCTAAAGCAACATTTTACCCGCGTTAGCGGCGTATGAGCTGCGTACATATACGCGCGTACATATACGCGCGCGTACATATACGCGCGCGTACATATACGCGCGTACATATACGCGCGTACACGAGGAGTTCAAAAAATTGAACCTTTTACGCTCATACGCATGACGATTAGCCGCGTTGCCCGACGTCACTGGCAGAGAGTAGTGAGCTTGGACAGAAGCATACGGCCGACATCTTTCTTTATTCTGTGTGGAAATAGTAACATAGTTACGCCATTAAATGCTTTTATGAAAACATTTTTAGCGAGAAATGTGCGTTTTACTTTCATAATGTTCGCTCGGTGAATGTGAAGGATGTTTGGTTTGATAGTTATGACGAAGAGGGAACGCTCCGTTCACTTGCATGGACAGAGTCTCTGGTTACTAAGCAACCTCAACGTCTTGGCGGACTATATATCTGCTGATCAACACTACGAATGCTGGAAACACACCAGACACACCATGTGAAGTTATTTAACCCGATTATTGTTATTTATATCAGAGATTATTTAATCTAACCCGATCTAAACTCTATCACCCAAACACGGCGGCGTTTGGGTTTCCTACCTCGGACTCCAGCGCAGCCACGGCCGACAACTTTATTCTGGGTGGAAATAGTAACATAGTTACGCCATTAAATGCGTTTATGGAAACATTTTTAGCGAGAAATGTGCATTTTACTTTCGTAATGTTCGCTCGGTGAATGTGAAGGATGTTTGGTTTGATAGTTATGACGAAGAGGGAACGCTCCGTTCACTTGCATGGACATGGACTCATCTAGGCGCGTAGGAGCGTAGGCGCGTAGCTGCGAAGGACAATTTTTGACACAAAATGGTCAAGCAACATTTTAGCTGCGTTACGCGCGTAAATCTTACGCGGGTTACGCGTTTGGTGTGTTCGTACCATAAAATCACATGCGTCCTTCCTGTTTTCACAGACACGGTGAGGGAGAAATTCCCCAACACCATGGTTAGTGAGATCCGGGCCCTGCTGCGGAGGAAATGCAATAATGAGGGCTACACCAAGGTTGCTCCTCAGTAGCTTTATTATATATGTTATACATGTCAGACGTTTTAAAGTTAGGGGTTGTTGAATGTATGTTTGTATTAATATTTAAATAAAAGTTATGGTTTGTACAATTTAAGTGTTTTTCGTCATGGAACAAAATAGCACCCATGGAGTGTACTAAAATGGTACCAGAAAGAAGTGCATGTGTAGTATAATAGTGATGTATTGAAAGTATATTTCTGTAGTATTTATAAAGTACTTAGCAGTATGACAGTATTGTACTTAAAATACCCTTAATATACGCTTCCACTTTACATTATAGTATAATAACTACACTTTAAGTACATGCCTTTGATGCTTAAATTGTGATACAAATGTACTATAAATCAATATTAAATACTTGTATTAACATAATGGCACACTTAAAAAGTACTAAATATAGTCAGAAAGTGTATTTGAATTTAATTTGAAATATGACAGAGGTATGATAATAGTGTGTTCAAAATAGACTTATATACTACTATCAATTGAACCATAATGCCTTTTTAAGTATATTTCAAACACACTGGTAATATAATGCTATTGTACTGCAAGTGTGTTTCAAATGCTAGAAATCATACTTTTCACTAGTGTACTTCAGTACACTTAAAGGTTGTCAAAGGGGGTCAGATGATCCAAATTTGAATAAAAATGTTACGATGAAGAGAAACTGTTTGAAAATGTTGTTTAAGATGTTGTTAAAGATGTATTTAAATGTACTTTATTATGCACATTTTCCCTGTCATGCCGTGCATGTTAAAAATAAACTTTTTTTCTACCTCAAGTATGTTCTAAATATTTTTTATGTTTACTTAAAAGTAATTTGAAATTCAAATTAATTATAGAAAAAATATACTTTCTGTCTACTGTTGAAGTGTACTTTAAATGTGCTAACAATATACTTAGTATACTAATGATATATCATGAGTGCTACTTTAGACATACTAAAGTACAACTTAGTGTACTTATCTGTACTATTTTGAGACATTAAGATGAACGATAGTATGCTTTAGTACAACTTTTTAATTTGTATTTGTTTTTTGTAAATATATTTCAAATACAATGGCAATACATTATGATTAAATTAGAAATATACTTCCAGTATATTCTAAATGTATTAATAGTAATCTTAAAAGTGGATTTAAGTATACTTTAAATCGAACTAAAGAACATTATAAATAAGTACAGTAATAGTAGAGAAAAGTGTACTTAAGTATGTTTAAGTTAATCTTAATGGTGTCTCAAAATAGTACAGTCAAGTACACTAAGATGTATTTTAGCATATCTTAAGTAGCAATAATGATATATCATTAGTATACTAAGTACGTTCTTAGTACTCGAAAATAACACACTTTGAGTACAATAATTTTGTGCTTATGAAGTACAAGTACTAAGTGTGCTTAAATTTAGTATGTTAAAGTATACTTTTTTTCGCCTGGGAGAGCCTACCGTGTCCAGGCCACAGTTGCAACGGCCAACGGCCACGGCCAGATGGCCCAGCGTATGGCAAGCCATCCCCGCCAGAAAACGGCATAATTTAGTCGCGTATCACCTTCATTACGCAGTAAAATGTAGAAAAACTGCGTATTTTACGCCGTCATGCGAAAAAAGCGTTGCTTTTTACTCCGCAATTAAGCCATTCAAGAGCGCGCGTAAAAAGCGCCGCTTTGAACATCAAACCGCGCGTAAAATACGCCGCGTTTGTGCACATCACGACGGCGTAAAATACGGCGTTTCTCTAGTATGCTAATATCTCCGCCCTTCTTTTCTCTCAGCCAATGCATTTGAAGTGTTTGCGCCCAATCGCTGAACAAGACAAGCAGACCAAATCAGTTCAGCCAGCACAGATCTGCTTTGAGGAGTTCTCCTCTCATTTGTTGTTAGTTGTAGCGTCATATAAATATATATTAGTAAATCCAGTTACAACAGTGTGGTCACCGTGGCCCAATCGATAGAGACGCTTGCTCTGTAGGCAAGAGGTTGTTTTAAAAAATAAATAAAAATACACATAAAGACGTTTCAAACGTTCCATCGAGTCTCTCGCATTCTACAATGGCCAGCTTTATTGTTTCCCATGGGAGCTGGCGACTTAGGCTGCGAGTGGACGATCTGAAGCTAAATCGGAAACTAGAATTCTTCTTTGAAGGTTGTGCTCCACAAAGAACCACCTCACCGTCATAACGGAGCACTTCGGGGCACCAGATTGCTTTAGAGCGGTACTGATCGCGTTGTGTGTCTTTCTCCAGTGTCAAATAGTTCATGAATAAAATCACCATAAGGTTCAAGTGCGGCCATAAATAAGGATAAATATAATTAGACTATTGCTGGTTAAGGTGGTTGGCTCTTTTTTCTTCGCTGCGTTCTGCCTTCTGGTGTAGCCTAGATTTCTGTTTCGGGTTTTAATAACCAACACACAAACACAAAATCAAATGCCGTTTATTTGTTTATTCCTTTTGCCCTTTTTCAGTTTCAAAACCAAAAAACAATACTGTTAATTGTTTTTTCTGATTTTGTTTTAAATCTGAATATTCAAAGAACGAACCATACACGGATTCTCCTACCTCATCACTTTACTGACACACATAATGTGTGGCAGTAAAGTGACAGGATCATTCCATAGACAAAAATCTTTCCATATAACTAATTTAATTTAGGAGGATAGTCATTGCACAGCTGTAACCAAGTATTCTCATTATAGCCTAGTTATATCCTAGTTTTGCATATTTATACATTGTATCCCATTTTCATATTTCATGAGGCATCTGTATTTTTACGTAGGCTACAGCATCTGTATTTTAAATTTAGCTTAGATCTTCTTTTACATTTTACTTTTTGCTGAGGTGGGCGCTGTATTAGCCTACTGTATAGGCTGTCTGTATTTGTGTAAGAGTTATTTGTATTGTGTAACCTGCTGGATTATGAAAGTTAGTTTGGGGTAAATAAAGACAAGTCTGTCTGTCTGGGGGAAAATGCCGTGAAAAATGTACGCACGGTGCGTTCAGGATTAGGACTGATATAGCATATGTCGGCCTAGGCCTAATCAATCGTGTTTTAATATTTGAAGCATTCATATTAGTCCATTCTTTTCGTAGGCTACTCTGCTGTTGGCCTTGATGGGGAGATATTTTTTTGCTGCCATGCACAAATAGTTGAATCCAACAACATTCCTGCGTCTCCTACAGAGCCCATTTAAGCACCGTGTCAGTAGACAGTTACAAGCCTCTGAACGTTGTTAGAGCAGTGTAAGAGGAGTTTTGGGAAAAACTGACATTTTTTACGAAGGTTCGAAAGAATGATGGGCTGATGGGCCTCTTAAGCCTATCAGCAGTGCCGCCGCTCCCATAACGCGCACTACGCGCTGCGCGTCGGGCCTCAAGTCCTGAGGGGGGCCCCAAAAATAGGCAACTTTAAAAAAAAATCATCATAGTTATAATAATAATAATAATGCTGATATTATTTCAGTATAGAAATATAAGGCACCTTTTAGCCATGCATATCACAAAACAGGCAGAACAAGAGATATATTTGATTGCTCAAAAAAAAGTTACGATGGTCCCCCCCCCCCCCCCCCCCCCCACAAATACACATGCAACATCACAAGCTCCCGGTGGTTGCCCTGTCTAAAGTGGCCAGGCGAACTTGACAGCGAACTTGACAGGAGGCTATGTCAACTTTTCGGAATGGCCTCGAAAAGATTGCATGAGTCAGGGGCAGAAAAAAGAAAGAAGAGGAAACAGCGAGATGAATCCATTGCATCACTATCAGGTAAGTCCATGTTTACTCATTGTAAAATACAGGAAATGTGCTGCTAATTGAATGGTTAGCCTATGCATACACCTCGAACTAGCTAACGTTATTGCTAATGTTAGCACACTCAAATATGTTATAACTTAGGTGCAAGAAGGGTTGCCAACTGTCCCGAATTGTCCGGGACATCCCGAATTATGATTTTGATTTGTCCCGTCAGCGTCAGGGACAGCTGCAGTCCCGTATTACAATCACAGCCTTTTTTATTTGTATCCGTGAAAAGAGAAAAATGTAACAGTTTAGTGTCTGTGCCCTGGAGACAAGCGGCTCTCAGCTGCACTCCTCTCCACAACAAGCATTTGTAACGCCAGCACGAAAAGGTGAAACTTTTAGCGATCTAAGTATCTTAAATCACGATTAAATTGGAAGCTTGCACATTGTTGTTTTCATATTTCATATCAGAATTCTTTAGACATGATGAACTGGTGTTTATATGTGTGAATATAATAATAATAATAATACATTTAACTCATGAACATGAACTCGTTCATACGACGTTTCTCAAGCACCCATTATAATTGTAGAAATTAAATCGAGGAGACTATAACATTAGCTAGATAACTAGCTATAATTTCATGCAAACGGAAATCTTACATTTAGATCGTTAAAGGGTATTAAAAGTTCCCTTAGCTAGCTAGCATAGCACCTAGATAACCATAGCAACCAGGAGTCTATGCTAAACAGGTCTAATGCTATTTCAACGAAAACAACATGAAATTTGAGAGAAACTTGTAATGATTGTCTTGACTATTATTATGAACAATACATCCAAGCAAGTACAGTAGTTGTTTTGCCAAAATAACACTGAATTTAATAGGTTCATGGTATGGCTAATGAAACCTTGCAATTTCCATTATTGTTGGTCAGCTGTTGGCGCGTGTGCGCACCTGGAAGAAAAGTGTCCCTCATTTTGGGTTTAGGAAGTTGGCAACCCTAGGTGCAAGCTAAATTGAGATTTTACTGTTAAACATTATGCATTTTACAAGTAGGCCTAACTAGCCAATGTTCAGTATAGCTCTAGCAGATAGTGAAAGACATGTAGGTACGTATCGTGTATCTGTTTAGTGCGTGTATTTATGTTTAGTATCTATATTGCATATTGTGCAATATGTTTATCTAGTAGGTCTACTATTATTTGTCTTTCATAGGTATATCGTTTGTTAAGTTATGTTGTTATATCACGTGGAGTACTTATATGTTATCTTATGTCTTGTAATGTTATGGTAGTGTGGTACGGTGTCCTGTCCTAAGAATTTCAGTGCCCAGTATGACTGTTGTTCTGTGCATCTGACAATAAAAGACTTGAATTGACTTGAACTGACGCCAGCTAAATGTTACTTTACTTTACTTTCTATGATGCTATTTATTTAGATTACATTTATCAAATAGTTGATCAATAAAGGGGGAGAGCACCTTAGTTTTAAATGTTTATAATTCTTAATTCTTATAATTCTTAAGATTCTTTGTTTGAATATTTTTGTCTCTTTCTATACTGATCCTTTTTCGTTGTATTTCTAAATTATTGCAGGGTCTATGCTGAAATTTGTTCAAGTGGGAGCACGTGACCAAGACGAAGATGCAGAGGAGGAGCAACCGTCTTGCAGGTCTGTAGACATCACCACCGCACCAAGCCAGGATGATCAACAACCCTCAACCAGCAGTTTAGGAACAGATCCGCAGAGAACCACCACCTCTGAAAGCACAAGTGTCATTGAGAGTCCATCAGTCTGTGACAATGTAGAGACCTGTGTACCCCCTCAAACTGATCCTGCTCTTTGGCCGCCACATGTTTTAGATGCGGATCGCGTTGAAATGGTACGAAGAGGTCCATTTAAAATCCCATCAGATTTTAATTTTCCAAGGGGACTAGATGGCAGGGCAATTCATAGTAGCCTTCAATTCAAAACACTCACAAATGGAGAGAAAGTCAAAAGAAGTTGGCTTGTTTACTCGCAACAAGCAAATGCCGTGTTCTGTTTTGCGTGTAAGCTTTTCAGCTTGAAACCCATTAAGCTGACTGCTGATGAGGGCTACAGTGACTGGTCCAACATTAACAGTAGACTAAAGAGTCATGAATGCAGCTCAGACCATGCCCAGTGCATGTTTAAATGGAGAGAGCTGGACATGCGTTTACAAAAAAAATTAACAATAGACCACCAGGAACTGACATTGCTGGAGGCAGAAAAAAGAAAGTGGCGAGATGTTCTCAAACGCCTACTTGCAATAACCCTATCTCTTGCCTCAAGGAATTTGTCATTCAGAGGCTCTTCACAGTGTCTGTATGAGCCAGACAATGGCAACTTCTTGAAGGAAGTGGAGCTTTTAGCCAGCTTTGATCCTGTGATGGAGAACCACCTGACCAGGATAACTGATGAAAGCTCCCGAACACATTATCTTGGACAACAGACACAAAATGAATTTAACCAGATCATCTCTTCCAAAGTATTACAAACCATCCAGACACAGATTCAGGAAGCAAAATATTTTTCAATTATTCTTGACTGTACACCTGATGTTAGCCACAAGGAACAAATGTCTCTCATCGTGCGCATTGTGGATTTGGTGCCAAAGCCAAATATCAAGGAGTATTTCCTTGGGTATATGGAGGTTGTTGAAACAACTGGCCTGAACCTGTCTACTGTCCTTCTAGACAAGTTGAAGGAACTCAACATTCCATTTGATGATTGCCGTGGTCAGTCCTATGACAATGGAGCAAACATGAAGGGGAAGAAGCAAGGAGTTCAAGCCCGACTGCTACAATTTAATTCGAGGGCGTTGTTTGTTCCTTGCGCAGCTCATTCCATGAATCTGGTCATATCTGATGCTGCCAAGTCATCCAGGGATGCCACTGGCTTTTTTGGATATTTGCAGAAGCTATTTTGTTTCTTCTCAGGAGCTACACAGCGATGGAGCATCTTGACAAAACACGTCAACCTGACTGTCAAATCATGGAGTGATGTGAGGTGGGAGAGCAGGCTTAAGAGTGTCACAGCTGCCAGAAGCCAAATTTAAGAAATTAGAAATGCGCTCATCGAGGCTAGGGAAACAGTCAATGGCCCAGTCGCAAAAATAGAGGCTCAAGCCCTAGCAGAAGAGGTGGCCTCTTTTCGATTTCTGATCTGTTCTGTTGTCTGGTGTGAAATTCTTACGTCCACTAACCAAGTGAACAAACTTCTGCAGAGTAGTTCAATGCAGCTTGACATTGCTGTCAGGCTCATTGACAATGCCAAAACCTCCCTCTCCAGATACAGGCACTCTGGGTTTGCTGAGGCAGTGTCCACTGCCAAGGACCTTTGCGAGTCCATGAACATAGAGCCAGAGCTTAAGGAGAAAAGGCTCAGGAACACAAAAAGGCAGTTTGCATATGAGGCTGCTGACGAGGCCTTCAGTGATGCCCTCAAAAGGCTTGAGGTAACATTTTTTAATAGTGTTGTGGACTCAGCTTTGATGTCACTGCAGGAGCGTTTTGAGACCATGTCCCAGGTCAGAGACAAATTTGGAGTGCTGCTCGATTTCAGCAGAGTTGACGGAATGTCAAAGGAGGACTTACAAAGAAACTGCAGTGAAATGCAGAAGACACTGACTGAGAAAGGAAGTTCTGATATTGATGGACTTGAGATGTTTCAGGAAATTATCAACCTTCCACAACTGCCACCACAGACAACTGCCTTGGAGTTGCTCACATTTCTCCATGAGAAAAGCCTTCAAGAGGTATTTCCAAATCTCTTGGTTGCTCTTCGAATCGCATTAACTCTCCCTGTTACAGTTGCGTCTGCTGAGCGAAGTTTTTCAAAACTGAAGCTCATTAAAACATACTTACGTTCTACAATGGGGCAGGAACGTCGAAGTGGTCTTGCTGTCATCAGCATCAATGGTGAAGTGGCTCAGAAGCTGTCATATGATGACCTAATCTGTGATTTTGCAGCCAAGAAATGCAGACGTGTGCCTCTATAGAGCCTCCCAAAACTGGTGGAAATGTTTGATCCATACAGTATTATGGCTCTCTCAAAAATGATGTCTTTGGTTTATTTTGATAACATTTGGTCAAAGAAGATTTTGCACTCTACTTGAATGGGTGTTTTAGCTGTTCTACATAGCCTACTGTGTTTACAAAGTAAGTAAATTTTTGACTTTCAATCCTCTAAATCTTAGTTTTTTTAAGAAGATTGACTGTTCTTGTTTGTACTTATTGTGTGTGTTCTGGCTGCTATATAGTGTGTTTACAAAGTAAAGTGTGTAAATATTTGTGTAAATAGTTTCTGCTTGTAAATCTTTGCTTCATAGAAGAATTATTCTTACTTGTATACTTCTGGTTTTAAGTTTGTATTTATGGATAACTATTTAATTTAAAAGATTTTGGACATTCCAATACTTGTGTGTACTGTATGTATGTTTTGGCTGTTCTGTGAACTCTGTTTACAAAGTAGATTTAACTTTTGTGTTTTAAAAAAATGTTAAATTGGCAGAAACCAATTCTTTTTTCGGGGGGGGGGGGCATAAAGGAGTTATGCTTAGGGCCCCAAAATAGCTAGCAGCGGCACTGCCTATCAGTTAGGCTACTTGGCTCCCCAGTTCATCAGTGTCTCTCTCTATGGCTCCCTCTCACTCCTTTCCACTGTGTATTGTGACGACCCCGCCTACTTATTGACTACCTGTCTTCCTTAAGGTGATCAGCTGATGACATCAGCTGGATCTGGAGCACCTGGGACCGGTGTTCCAGCCGAATAAAGAGCGGCTGATTGCTTGTTGTGGTTGCTGCTCATTGGCCCTCCTTGCAGGCGTCCACACCTTTTGGGGTTTTCGTTGGCGGTTTTGTTAAGTTATGTTGTGTTTGGAAATAAACCTTTATTTTATATTGGTAATGCACCATCTCTCCCGCTTTTGTCATCGCCATTGAGCCGGGTTATGACAAATGGGGGCTCGTCCATTCGGTTTGCGCAATAGTTGAGTGTAGATTTTGTTTGACGTGAGTTTGGAGTTTGGTTGGCCTGGCTGCAGGTGTTCTCCTTTTGGTACGGAATTTGTGGGCGGTGCCGGTGGAGGCACACGTCCGGCACACATGTGCCTTTGTTTGTTTGCCTTGAGGGTAAAACGGTTGTTGCTCATTTTGCGAGTGTTTTTCCGTAATTAAGGGGAGAGTTCATGGTGCATATGGGCTGACGGATCAGGGTGAGTATCTGGGTCGCTCATTTAATTTATGCCATTAACAAAAGCCGGTTGACAAGTGTTGTCCTCAGCGTGTGGGTCTTAGTGCGGTGCGGAGTTTTCCCTTGTAGGCATAGCGGCGTTCCCCTTTGGGTTAGTTGCGGGGGTCGTGGTAGTGTTGTGGCGGCATAGTGGTTAAAGCATTGTCTTGGGAGCATGTCCGTGATTTCGGGGGAGTTGCTGGCTTGCTAGTCGCTTTCCCGGGTCAGCGGTCTCTAGTGCGTAAATACCCGCCACTGCCCGCTGCATGAAGACTAGCCGGGAGTTTAGTTAGGGGGTTGGTGTTTAGAGAGCGGGGAAACTCCCAACTGGGATCCTCTTAGTGCACACGGGGACACTTCACTGTCTTGCTGGTCCTGTTCGGGAATAAAGGTGTGTTTTGCTTGGACCTAGTGGTGGTTTTGAGATGGCTGAATGTGAAGCGTTTGTGGCGGCTCCGTCAGAGGAGGCCTTGGACAAGTGTACAAAGGAACAGTTGTTGAAACTGTCTGACCATTATTCGGTGGCCGTGATAGATAGGAAGCGTAAAGAGGATGTTAAAATTGCTTTGAAAGTAAGACTAGTTGAACTCGGAGTCCTCACGTTTGGTCCGGTGCCAGCTTCTCCACCTGCCGTAGGCATGCCTTTTGAGACTCAGGGGCTGACGTTTGAGCAGCAAAAGGAGCTCCTCTCGATGCAGTTGGAACATGAGAGATTTAAGTGTGAAATAGAAGCAAAAAACAAATAGAGCTGGAGGTGATCCGCCAGCGGGAGGGTTATCGTCTGGCTGCTGAGAGTCAGAGGGGGCAGGTGTCTGGGGTCGGGGCACGGCCCTTTGATATCAACAACTTGCGGCTGTTGCCACCATTTAATGAGAAGGATCCTGACTAATTTTTTGTGCTGTTTGAGCGTGTTTCCACGGCGAGGGGCTGGTCTGATGAGGACTGTGCTCTGCTGCTCCAGTGCGTCCTCACAGGTAAGGCGCAGGGGGCATATTCGTCTTTGAGCGCGGCTGATAGCGGTAGTTATGTTAAAATAAAGTCTGCCGTGCTGAAGGCTTATGAGCTTGTGCCTGAAGCATACCGCCAACGTTTTCGGGCTTGGGAAAGGGAAAGTGGCCAAACCTATGTCGAATTTGTTCGGGATTGAACTACCCATTTTAAACGTTGGTTGGCTGCGCTTGATATATCCACTTTTGATGAGTTGTGTGAGTTAGTAATTTTGGAGCAGTTTAAGAATACGCTACCTGGTTTGATTGCGATCTACATTAATGAACGGAAGGTTGCCTCTGCTGCAGAAGCGGCTGTGTCAGCAGATGAGTACGTGCTGCTCCATAAGGGCGATGTGAGAGAGCGCACACCCGGCCGCAATGATTCTGGCTGGGGTGGAAACAGGCGAGGTGTTGCGGCGGCTGACCAGATGCGTTCCGAGACGTGGTATGTTTAGGTCCGAGTCTCACTCACGGAGCAATGTTGACAACAGTAGAACCTGTTACTATTGTCGTGAGATGGGCCATTTGAAGGCTGATTGTCCGGCGTTGCGGTCTAAATATAGGGGGAGCAGCTATAATGTTAAGCCAGCTGCGGCTGCAGCTACGCTGGGAAATGGCTGTGTTTCTAATGGGTTTCCCTCTGTCCGTGAGCCGGATGTTCTGGAAGCATACGCTCCTTTCATTAGAAGTGGTTTTGTATCGCTAGTTGGTAGCGATGTTAAAGTCCCTGTTACAATCTTGAGGGACACGGGGGCATATGATTCCTATATGACTGAGTCGGTGCTGCCTTTGTCCGCGGAGACGGACAGCGGGGACCGTATTCTCAGTCGAGGGATGGGGTTGACGGTTTTACCCGTGCCTTTGCATAAGGTGGTCCTGGATTGTGAGCTCGTGCAGGGTGAGGTAGCTGTGGGAGTGCGGCCGGCGTTGCCTATAGAGGGGGTTCATTTTATTTTGGGCAATGGCTTGGCTGGCGGCCGCCTCTGGGCTGATGCTCCTCCCTCACCTGTTACGCTCTGTCCGGTTAGTACTGTCTCTGACTGGAGTTCCAGTGAGGTACCTGAGGTTCTTTCAGCCTGTGTGGTTACACGAGCAATGAGTCGGGCTGAGCCTGAGTTATCAGATGGGGAGCTGGGTGACGATGATTTTGAGGATCCGTCTTTGTCTGATTTTCCACTGTCGGTGTCACAGAGCGAGTTGCTGCAGGAGCAAATTGGTGATTCCTCTTTAAATGAATTATTTGGTCGTGTTTTGTCTGCTGCAGAGATAAAGAGTGCTGCCAGTGGCTACTTTTTGCGTAGCAGACTGCTGTTTCGGAAATGGGCTGTTTTGGGTAACGGTGTGAGGGATGCTGTGTACCAGTTGGTTGTACCAACTAAATTCAGGCCTCTGGTCCTTAAAGTGGCACACGACGAGAGTGGGCAATTTGGTGTCAGGAAAACGTATTTAAATGTCTTGAAACAGTTCTTTTGGCCGCGTGTAAAACGAGATGTTGCCGAATATATTAAAACCTGCCCTGTGTGCCAATTAACGGGGAAGCCGAATCAGAGTGTGAAGTCTGCTCCTCTGCAACCGATTCCTGCCATAAGCCAACCTTTTGAATATTTGATTGTGGACTGTGTTGGCCCGTTGCCGATCGCTAAATCTGGCTGTAAGTATTTACTGACAGTTATGTGCCAAAGTACCAGGTATCCGGCTGCATACCCGCTGAGATCTATTCCAACTAAAGCCGTGGTAAAGGCATTGACTCAGTTCATTTCGTTTTTTGGCATCCCGAAGGTTATTCAGAGTGACCAAGGGTCGAATTTTTCTTCCCACATGTTTGGTAAAGTGTTGAGATCCTTGCGCATTAAACACAGTCAGTCATCGGCGTACCACGCGCAGAGTCAGGGTGCGTTGGAGAGATTTCATCAAACTCTCAAGTCTCTGCTGCGTGCGTATTGTACTGAGCTGGATCGAGACTGGGAGGAGGGGCTGATGTTGGCTGCGAGAGAGGCCGTACAAGAGGGTACTGGTTTCAGTCCGAATGACTTCGTTTTTGGGCATGTGGTGAGGGGCCCTTTGGCTGTGTTAAAGGATAACTGGGTGGATGCTGAGCCACCAAAAAATCTGATTGATTTTGTGAACGGGTTTCGGCATCGTTTGTTCGTGGCGGGTGGTATGGCACGGGACAAGTTGCAGATGTCGCAGGGCAAAATGAAGAAAAATTATGACCGTCACACAGAGCAGCGGGAGTTTAGTCCTGGGGACCAAGTTTTGGCATTAATGCCTATTGTGGGTTCGCCATTCCAGGCTAGGTATACCGGTCCGTATACAGTCATTGAGAAATTTCGGATCTGAACTATTTCATTGCAACACCAGGGCGGAGAAAGTCCAAACAGCTTTGTCACATTAACTTGTTGAAGCCGTTCTACAACCGTGTTAGTGAGTCAGGTCAGGCTGAGGAGGGCGTGCGTCCGGTTCTGGTTGCTAGTTCAGTGGCTGGGATGCATGAGGATGGGGTGCCTGAGCCCGATGACGGTTTGCTGTGTGGTCGTTTAAAAAATTCTGAAGCTCTAAGTAGCTTGGACAAGGTGTTGTCCCATTTGTCTGATTCTAGACGCTGTGAGCTGGCGGACTTGGTACGGGAGTTCCCCCGTCTGTTCGGTGATGTCCCTTCGCGCACTGATTGGGTGGAGCATGACATCGAGGTGGGAGACGCACAGCCGATAAAACAACGTTTTTACCGTATGTCACCGGAGAAGCTGAAACATCTTGACACTGAAGTGGCTTACATGGTTGAAAATGATATGGCTGTCCCGTCTTACTCGAGTTGGGCCTCCCCCTGTATTTTGGTGCCGAAGCCGGACGAAACACCTCGGTTTTGTACAGATATGAGAAAAGTAAACTCTGTCACAAAGCCAGATTCTTTCCCTTTGCCGCGAATGGACGACTGTATTGACAGTGTTGGGCCTGCCAAGTTTGTAAGTAAATTCGACCTGCTTAAAGGATATTGGCAGGTACCGCTGTCCAAGCGTGCTCAGGAGATATCGGCGTTCATTACACTGTCAGGTCTATATTCTTATACGGTAATGCCGTTTGGGTTAAGAAACGCTCCCGCTACATTCCAGCGGTTAATGAACCGAGTTGTGTCCGGGTTGGAGGGGTGTTCTGTTTATTTGGATGACTTGGTGATTTTTAGTGATACATGGCACTCTCATCTTCAGCGCATCCGGGCGCTGTTTGAGCGCCTGGCAGAGGCGAGGCTTACTGTTAATTTATCCAAGTGCGAGTTTGCAAAGGCCACTGTTACTTATCTGGGGCGAGTAGTGGGGCAAGGTTGCGTAGCTCCAGTCCACGCGAAAGTTATGGCCGTCGAAAAGTTTCCACGGCCCACAACGAAAGAGCTGCAGCGGTTTCTCGGTCTGGTGGGATATTACCGTGGGTTCTGTCAGAATTTTTCCACGGTAATGTTCCCTCTTACTGAGCTTCTGAAGACCAGAGCAAAGTTTGTGTGGTCGCCAGAGTGTCAGCAGGCCTTTGATAAGGTCAAGACGGTTCTCTGCTCTTTCCCTATTCTAGCGGCACCGCGCTTTGACCGGACCTTTTTGCTCCAGGTTGATGCCAGTCAGGTGGGAGCAGGCGCGGTCTTGCTGCAGGGAGATGACCAGGGTGTAGTGAGGCCAGTAAGCTTCTTCTCGAGGAAATTCAATCGTTACCAGTTTAATTACTCAGTGATCGAAAAGGAGGCATTGGCGCTGGTTTTGGCACTGCAGCATTTTGAGGTATATGTGGGAGGAGGTGCCGCCCTTGTGGTTTACACAGATCTTAATCCTCTGACCTTTTTAAGGTCATTGCAGTGTCTGAATCAGAGGTTAATGAGGTGGGTTCTGTTTCTGCAGGGATACGATCTTGATATCCGGCATATCAAAGGGGTGGATAATGTCATTGCCGACGCGCTGTCACGTGCTCCTTTGCCATGAGTGATGTGACTGGTGATGCCATTTCATGCTGTTTGTGTTGTGTTCTTCTGTCTGTTCTCTTAATTTGCTTCTCAGGTACCAGGGTTGCTGAGGTCAGGTGGAAAAGGAGCATGACATGGGCAGGGTGGAGTTATGTGTTTTCTTTCTTAGATTTATCTTATCTTTGAATTAATATATTTTTGGGGGAGGATAATTTCAGGTCAATTTGTTTAGTATGTGCCGGTGTTCCCTTTGGTACGACGACTTTATGGGGGGGGGTGTGACGACCCCGCCTACTTATTGACTACCTGTCTTCCTTAAGGTGATCAGCTGATGACATCAGCTGGATCTGGAGCACCTGGGACCGGTGTTCCAGCCGAATAAAAGAGCGGCTGATTGCTTGTTGTGGTTGCTGCTCATTGGCCCTCCTTGCAGGCGTCCACACCTTTTGGGGTTTTCGTTGGCGGTTTTGTTAAGTTATGTTGTGTTTGGAAATAAACCTTTATTTTATATTGGTAATGCATCGTCTCTCCCGTTTTTGTCATCGCCATTGAGCCGGGTTATGACAGTATTTATATATCGATTGAACAAGAGAGGATGTAACAATAACTCCACGAAAATAAAGGCTCGATGGCTATAATAATTTAAATATAATTAACTTATAAAGCGTGTTACAAGACACCGAGATGATCTGGCTGGCTGACTAAAAAGGCACTGACTTTGGAACTTATAACACAGGAGGTCTGGCTTGCTGACTAAAAAGCATTGCGATCATAAAAGCGTGACCATCTGACAAAAGCAGAAATCTGAAAATAAATGGATTCGATCCGACAACCTCCTGCCTACAGATCAAGCGTCTCTATCGATTGGGCCACGGTGACCACACTGTTGCAACTGCATCTACTAATATATATATCTATATGACGCTACAACTAACGCCAAATGAGAGGAGAAATCCTCAAAGCAGATCTGTGCTGAACTGATTTGGACTGCTTGTCTTGGTCAGCGATTGGGCGCAAACACTTCAAATGCATTGGCTGAGAGAAAAGAAGGGCGGAGATTATTAGCATACTAGAGAAACGCCGTATTTTACGCCGTTGTGATGTGCACAAACGCGCCGTATTTTATGCGTGGTTTGATGTTCAAAACAGCGCTTTTTACGCACGCTCTTGAAAGGCTTAATTGCGGCGTAAAAAGCGGCGCTTTTTTGCGCATGACGGCGTAAAATAGGCAGTTTTTCTACATTTTACAGCGTTTTTACGGCGTAATGAAGGTGATATGCGACTAAATGATGCCGTTTTCTGGCGGGGATGGCTTGCCATACCAGTGTGAGTGCAGGCCAGAGAACAATGGGGCCATTTGAGCACGGTTAGGTGTGAAAACGGCCAACGGCCACGGCCAGATGGCCTAGTGTGAGTGCACCCAGACTGAGGTAAACGTGAGGGAATCAGAGAGGCAGATTCAACAGAATATCCTGACTGTGTTAAATATGTAAACATGTCAATATGTAATAATTGTGTAACATAAATATGTAAATGATTAACTGACTAAAAATTGTAAGTACATTTCTAGCAAATTAACTCCAATATAAATTATATTAATTGATTCTACAACTTTCAAATATTTAATTTCTAAACCTTACATTATTATGGATTATTACACGGCTCTTCTCAATGCTGTAGACTGGGCCTTCCCAACGTTCAGCTGTCAATTATTTTTGTTTATGCTCCGTTCACTTGCATGGGCACTTCACAACTTCCTTATATATATATATATATATATATATATATATATATATATATATATATATATATATATATATATATATATATATATATATATATATATATATATATACACACACATGGACAAAATTGTTGGTACCCCTCTGTTAATGAAAGAAAAACCCACAATGGTCACTGAAATAACTTGAAACTGACAAAAGTAATAATAAATAAAAATTGACTGAAAATTAACCAATGAAAATCAGACATTGCTTTTGAATTGTGGTTCAGCAGAATCATTTTAAAAAACAAACTAATGAAACAGGCCTGGACAAAAATGATGGTACTCCTATAAAAGATTGAAAATAATTTGACCTTATGGAAATGTTAAACTAAGGTTTGTCCTCTAATTAGCATCATTCGGTGTCTTCAAACTTGTAATCAGTCAGTCTGCCTATTTAAAGGGTGAAAAGTAGTCACTGTGCTGTTTGGTGACATGCTGTGTACCACACTGAACATGGACCACAGGAAGCGAAGGAGAGAGATGTCTCAGGAGATTAGAAAGAAAATTATAGACAAGCATGTAAAAGGTAAAGGCTATTAGACCATCTCCAAGCAGCTTGATGTTCCTGTGACTACAGTTGCACATATTATCCAAAAGTTTAAGGTCCATGGGACTATAGCCAACCTCCCTGGACGTGGCCGCAGGAGGAAAATTGATGACAAAATGAAGAGAGGGATAATAAGAATGGTAACCAAAGAGCCCAGAACAACCTCCAAAGAAATTAAAGGTGAACTCCAAGGTCAAGGTACATCAGTGTCAGATCGCACCATCCGTCGTTGTTTGAGCCAAAGTGGACTTCATGGGAGACGACCAAGGAGAACACCACTGTTGAAAGCAAATCATAAAAAAGCGAGACTGGAATTTGCCAAAATGCATATCGACAAGCCACAAAGCTTCTGGGAGAATGTCCTATGGAAAGATGAGACAAATCTGGAGCTTTTTGGCAAGGCACATCAGCTCTATGTTAACAGACGCAAAAATGAAGCATACCAAGAAAAGAACACTGTCCCTACTGTGAAACATGGAGGAGGCTCAGTTATGTTCTGGGGCTGCTTTGCTGCATCTGGCACAGGGTGTCTTGAATCTGTGCAGGTTACAATGAAATCTCAAGACTATCAAGGTATTCTGGAGAGAAATGTGCTGCCTAGTGTCAGAAAGCTTGGTCTCAGTCGCAGGTCATGGGTCCTCCAACAAGATAATGACCCAAAACACACGGCTAAAAACACCCAAGAATGGCTAAGAGCAAGACATTGGACTATTCTGAAGTGGCCTTCTATGAGCCCTGATCTAAATCCTATTGGATATCTGTGGAAGGAGCTGAAACATGCCATCTGGAGAAGGCACCCTTCAAACCTGAGACAACTGAAGCAGTTTGCAAATGAAGAGTGGGCCAAAATACCTGTTGACAGGTGCAGAAGTCTCATTGACAGTTACAAAAATAGTTTGATTGCAGTGATTGCCTCAAAAGGTTGTGCAACAAAATATTAAGTTAAGGGTACCATCATTTTTGTCCAGGCCTGTTTCATTAGTTTGTTTTTTTAAATGATTCTGTTGAACCACAATTCAAAAGCAATGTCTGATTTTCATTGGTTAATTTTCAGTAAATTTTTATTCATTATTACTTTTGTCAGTTTCAAGTTATTTCAGTGACCACTGTGGGTTTTTCTTTCATTAACAGAGGGGTACCAACAATTTTGTCCACGTGTGTGTGTATATATATATATATATATATATATATATATATATATACACACACATTTATTACACAGCTTCTCTTAAGGGTTGTATCAGCGATGTTGGGTGACGTCACTTCTGTTGGTATTAATCCCAAACAAACAGAGCCAGCTCGCCCTAGTAAAAGTAAAAACTATCATCAACGCAGTGCAAAACCCCACAACACCCACACATTGTTTATGATTGGTCTGAATACTATTTATTTTGGTTTTGAGTGGTTGGTGGTACCATTTGTTTTCGTGTGCGATCTTGGCGCAAAGGCTGCCCACAGAGACGGGTTTTTTTGACGGACTGCGTATGGGGCAGGCAGCTAGCGGATCGTGAGTGAAAGATCGGATGAATGTGATCATTTCTGTTTCGGCCTAGAATCGCTGATACAACCTTTAATGCTGTAGAATGCTCCATTCACTTGCATGGGCCTTCCCAACGTTTGGCAACTTTTGATCAACACTATGAATGGTCACAATTTTTTTTTTATAAAGAAACACTGAAGTTATTATTTATTTTTGGCATGTAGCTGTGTAATAAAAGTGATAATGTACAGAACGCCGGCCATTGTCATCCCTTCAGGGCGAAGCAAACCGGTTCGCCGTGTCTGGGCAATTTCCCCGATAATGACCGGCGTTCTATACATTATCCCTTACATGTATCCAAACCAAGCTATAAAGTGTAGCCAACAGGCCAGAGTTCAACGCTAGCTTTGCCAGGCAGAATGTCATCACTGTATACATTGTAGCTAAGGGCATCAATTGGTTCCCCACTACATAGTGGTTCCCCACTCCACAGTGGGTAACCCATGAGAGGTGGGGAACCACTGCACAGTGGGGAACCACACTGTCCTAGTAACCTTACCCTCCCTTATAGTCCTGGTAACCTTACCCTCCAAACCCTCCCTTATAGTCCTAGCAACCTTACCCTCCTGGTCCCGAGGTGGGGGTAGAAGCGGACCGTGGGGTATGCCGTGATTCCAGCTGATTGACACGTCTGTTGGTGAGCTTGACAGTCCAGCTTCCCAGAACGCACCTCCCCTTTAACCATCTGAAAGAAAATACAACCACCCCTTTAACCATCTGAAAGAAAACACAACTTCCCCATGAACCATCTGAAAGGAAATACAACTTCCCCTTTAACCATCTGAACATACAACCTCCCCTTTAACCATCTGAAAGGATATACAACCTCCCCTTTAACCATCTGAACATACAACTTCCGTTTTAACCATCTGAATACAACCTCCACTTTAACCATCTGAACATACAACCTCCCCATAACCGTCTGAATACAACCTCCACTTTAACCAGCTGAACATATAACCTCCCCTTTAACCATCTGAAAGGAAATACAACTTCCCCTTTAACCATCTGGACATACATCCTCCCCTTTAACCTTCTGATCATACAACCTCCCCTTTAATTATCTGAAAGAAAATACAACCTCCCCTTTAACCATCTGAACATATAACCTCTCCTTTAACCAGCTGAACATACAACTGAACTATACTAGAGTTATGGGTTTAAGTTTATAGATATATTTATAGATTAAGGGTAACAGGGTATCGGGTTTCAGCAAGTCAAATTTAAGATTTTTTAAGACCTTTTTAATACCACCTTGAATGAAATTTAAGACCTTAAACCTGCGATGGCGGGGGGATCCCGCTGTATTACAACCCAAGCATAGCATGTGTGTCACTCAATGAGACTCATTCAAGTTTACTTTCTGTCTGTTTATTGAACATAAAGTGATACTCAGTGCTCTCTGGTTCAAAAACTGTAAGAACAAGTGCATGTTCCCGACCAAGAAGTATACAAAATAATATACAAAAATACAAAATATACAAACAACAAATTAATTAACAAATTAAGTACATTGAGTCAAACAGCAGTGTGCTCTGTGGTTCACGAAATAACAAGTGCAGCTGCAAACCTCAAACAAAAAAAAACGAATGGACCTACTGCGCACACACACACACACGTTATGAGCCTCAGTTCTGTGGCTTTAATCCCCAGTTCTGCCTCAATGCTTTTCAGCTCACTTAATTTTTCCTTGCATCTCTTCCTGAGGATGTTTGATTTCGTAATGAGCTAAGCCATCAAGGTGCCGGACTTACCCTCAGCTTGCTCGGCAAACAGGTCAGCATCTTTTTCCAGAGAGCCACATACCTCCAGGAGAGTTTTCTTTTTCTTTTTAAGCTCAGCGATGTTTTCTTCTGCAGCTTTCCTCTTCTGCCCTTGTGCAGCGCCTTGGCTCTTCCTCTTTTCCAGGTCAAGGTGTTCTCTATATTTTGACCTTGCTGATCCCACCGAGGTCAGCAGCTCCTTGGTGAGAGGGACATTGGCAACCCCCCCACAAACGGCAACGTAGTCACATACCAGTCTCTGGGCAATGACAGTGTCCTCCTTAAGGCTTACAGTCTCCACCTCCTTATTAATCAAGAAGCCTCTCTCGACCGTTGCCTGCCCATGGGATAACAGTAGGATCTTCTGACAGAAACCCCAAAGCCCAGGGTAGGGTTGGCTGAGAAAGCCATGCAGAAACACATCAAGCCTGGTTTCTATGGGCCGGAAGGACAAAAACTGCTCACTTTTAGCCTCGACAGACATGAAGTTCCCAAACTGTTGGATAATCACATCACCTGTAATAAAACAGATGAAAGGAAATATGTGAAATCTTATTTAGATGATTAATTATGATATAAGCAGATGGTCTTATGTCCAATTGTTCCTTATAATCAGGAAAGACATTAAAACTATTCTATGAACTATTCATACCAGCAGACACCTCTGGACAACTGCTTGTCTTGGAGGAATTTCTGCACTACACTTCTCATTCTTCCCTGGCACCAGTCCGGGTCGGAGTACATGGCTGTGGGGTCCAGGCATGCCACCTGTCTCACAACAGGGTACTTCAGGGGGCTCTTGTCCTGGACTTTCTTTAGGATATTTGACATACCCTTCACGCAGTCCTTCCTAAACTCTAGGGCAGTTAGCTCTCCTATGCTGTTCTTTCTCTGGAGGTCCTGACAGATGGGTAATGTGTTGTAAATACAGCTGAATGGCCTAACACAGCATTCTCTCCTGCCTGGTGGATATGGAGCATCATTTGATAGAAAGTAAGTAATAAGTAATACATCTAAATTACCTTCAGGGCTGCCTCTGCACCCAAGCCTATGTCAGCTTCCTTCAAGTTGACCCAGATCTTTTGGTAAGCGACATCCAGCCTCACCAGCTGCAGTGGAGTGATGTTTTGGAGATGCTCCCTCTTGACAAAACGCCTAAGCATACTCTGAAAGGGTAATAGGAATTGTTATATAGAGGGGTAGGTACCTTGATAACCACATTAACCATGATAAACATTGTTATATTAGTTATTTATAATAATCTCTTAACATCACCATAAGAAAGTATAAATAATGAGTGACCTTAATTTAGCAAAAACATAATCTTGTTTCAGTCATTTTATGTTTTGATTGGGTACGAGTTTCATGAATCAAGCTACCAAACAGCGTCTCCCATTTTTGCCTGCTCATACACGCATGCCCGCACACTTACAGTATGCCCCACACACGCTCAACTTGTTTTTCTTTTTCTTCTTGATTCTTCATTATTAATTTGATTACCTGGAACAACTCCACCAAGTCCTTGCAAAGGAATGGCATGACTGGTGCGTCAGTCTGATACTTAGTCAGAAAGGGAGTGAACGTCCTTGAGATGGCCATGAAGAATTGTAGCTTAGGCAAGATGAGTGGATCTTGCTTGGCTGCTTCTGTGGTGTCAAATGAGGCTGTTCCAGGGTTTGGAACCTTCTTTGTCTGCACTGCATCCACGTATGTCACCAGTGAAGGCCATACCTTTAATATTTCATCATGTATGTGCATGGCTGGAACCAAAAAATGGCCCTGGCATTTTTGGCCATGGCAGCCCATATGATTATTTATACGACATGCGGAGGCACACAACATACCAGAGGATATATCCGCATATTGTGCTGTTTCAACAATTTAATTAAAGCGCAGTAGCCTACATGGAAGAGAGTAACAGAGAGTAACAGAGAGAGAGAGAGAGAGAGAGAGAGAGAGAGAGAGAGAGAGAGAGAGAGAGAGAGAGAGAGAGAGAGAGAGAGAGAGAGAGAGAGAGAGAGAGAGAGAGAGAGAGAGAGAGAGAGAGAGAGAGAGAGAGAGAGAGAGAGAGAGAGAGAGAGAGAGAGAGAGAGAGAGAGAGAGAGACTCCGCGCCTCCTTTACGTTTCTTCTCCATTTTTCTGTCAGTTAGTGACGTGACTGATTGACTGATTGACAGCCGAGGCCCAAGGGGCGGCACCTCGGCCGTGATAGGGCCAGGGCCAGCCCAGAACCAATCATAATGAGAGCACTGGTGGGACTTCTTCACTAAAATTGTTTAAAGGAGCAATATATTGCAGGCCCATTCCCCCTGTCATATCAGACTGTAAAACCAGCACCGCCCATTAGACCACACACAGTGACAGTGATATCTTTTTCTCACAGGGGCAACTTGAGTCAAGGAGGCAAATGAGCTGTTGCCCGGGTAACCAAAGCAACATCCTGAGCAAATCCCTAGACTGAACTTTAATGTACATTATGTGTAAATAGTATTAAACATCTGTAATAACATTAAATCAAATTCAAGCTCTATTTATATTCTGTCTATTGTCCATGTGTGGAAATATTCCTATTTCCCTAGTGAAACTAATGAAAGATTTCTCTTAGTTATAATTATCTTACCTTCTCCAGTTGCCACATAGAGAATCCACATTTGAATGCGTTATGTAGGGTGTGGAGGCCACAGCTACCCACATTCACCAGCTGGACACCACCATACTGCTCAGCGTGCTCTTGCTGTAGAAGCTCAAAGAATTTCCAATTTACATTGGGTCCATCCATTGAGATAGACACCATGTTCCTCAGATTCAGCTCCTCCACACACTCCTGAGAAAGAAGTTGATTATGATTATAATGACATGATTGCCAATGGTTCAGTGTAATTTAACATTCTGTCTGCACCCATCCTCAGTTAACATTAACTCTCTCCCTCTTCCATCCATCCATCCACTCCCTCTCCCTTCCCTTATGTCCCCATCTCTGTGCGTATAAATAATGTGGTAGAAATGACTAGCATCAATACACACACATGTATGAACTTAACTCCTTTACTCACACACACATCGTATAAAACACACAAACATAACACTCAAAGCTGCAAGCACTTTATATTCATCATACAGCCACATTATACCTTATAATATGCTGGCTGGCTTCTTCCGACTTCACAACCTGTGGATTTTTAACCTGTTCCTCTGGATTGCGCTATGTTTGACTCTCACGTAACGAGCGCATCTCTGCCGCTCCGTTACTCGGTAACGGAGATGTTATGTCTACGGATCTTTTCAAGGACCCCCCCACCTCAGCTTGCATCCCACCACGACATTCTCAAACGACCAAAATACATCCACCGAGGCTCTGGACGGAATTTTCAGTACACTCACACCAGCAACAAAAACATCCGCTCCTTCTGGTCCACTGGGCCCCGCCCCCCTCCCCGCACAGCCCGTACGGTCAGTCCCGTCAATCACAGTGTACTGTCCCCTCTGCTCAAAGCAACCTGCTACACTCCACTCACCTGTCTGAAACTCTGTCTGCTGAACACCAGATCCCTCAGTAATAAGGCCCTTTTGATAAATTAATTTATTGTTGACCAGAGCCTAGACATTCTCTGCCTCACTGAGACCTGGCAACAACCAAATGACTTCTCCCATCTAAATGAGGCTGTCCCACCAGGTTTTTCTTTTAGTAAACCCCGGGTTAATGGGAGGGGGGGGTGGCCTCGCTCTCCTCCATCGTGATAACATCAAAGTCACCACTGTCACAGTCCCCATTCACTCCTCCTTTGAATGTCTAGCTGTAAAACTCTCAGGCCCCAAACCCACTATCATTGTCACCATTTACAGACCACCAAAACCCTCTGCCGTTTTCCTCAATGAATTCTCATCACTACTTAAATCTGTATGTGCAATGTCCCCCACTGTTATCCTCCTTGGTGATTTCAACATCCACATTGACAACCCATCCTGTACTTTTGCTAATGACTTCACATCACTTCTGGACTGTCTTGGAATAACACAACATGTCAACCTCCCAAGCCATAACAAAGGTCACATTCTGGATTTAATCTGCTGCACTGACATCACTCCCACCAACCTTGATGTCATTGATTTCCCCATCTCTGACCACAAAGCTGTACTTTTTGACATTCATACCCAACTACACAAAACCAAGGAACAACGGACCATCTCCTTCAGAAACATCAAACTTATCAACACCACAGACCTCTCCACCCTGATCAGCTCCTACCCCAACCCTCCCCCAGCTTCCTCCCTGACTGACCTGGTGACTCACTACAATAACTGCCTCTCCTCCTCCCTCACCACCCTGGCCCCCCTGAAAACCCGCTCAGTCTCATTCACCCACACTTCTCCCTGGTTCACTCCTCATCTGCGCCAGCTCAAAGCCACTGGTCGTCGACTGGAGCGACTCTACAATAAGACTCAACTCACTGTACACCGCCAAATGTATTCGGACCACCTCCATCACTACATGAATGCCCTCACCACTGCCAAAACCTCATACTACTCCAACCTCATCAACACTGGTACAGGCAACAGCAGAGTCCTCTTCTCAACAGTCAGCCACTTACTTCAGCCTCCTAAATCCCTCCCTCCAGACATTTCCACCACCCAATGCACTGCGTTCCTGGACTTCTTCAGCTCTAAAATCAACACCATTTACCAACAACTGGCCTCATCTCGCACCCCCTCTGATGACCCACCCTGGATGATCACCTCTGGCCAACCTCTCATCAGCTCCCTCTCTGACTTCACCCCAGTAACAGAACAGACCGTTTCAGAAATCATCCGCAAAGCCAAAACCACCACCTGTCAGCTCGATCCTCTTCCCACCTCCCTTGTCAAAGCATGTCTTCCGTCCATCTCCCCCATGATCACCAACATAATTAACTCCTCCCTCACTACTGGTGCTGTACCCCCCACTCTCAAGCTGGCTGCCATCACTCCCATCCTGAAAAAACCTGGTGCTGACCCAACTGACCTTAACCATTACCGGTCCATCTCCAATCTCCCTTTCATCTCCAAAACACTTGAAAGGGTGGTTGCCGCACAACTACAGTCCCACCTTGACACAAACAATCTCCACGAACCGTTCCAATCTGGCTTCCGTCCAAAACACAGCACTGAAACAGCCCTAGTCAAAATCACCAACGACCTCCTCCTTGCAGCCGACTCTGGATTACTCACCATTCTCATCCTCCTCGATCTCAGCGCAGCATTCGACACCATCTCCCACCCTCTGCTCCTGGACCGCCTGGCTGGCATTGGGATCACTGGTGCTGCACTCTCCTGGTTTACATCCTACCTCACCGGCCGTCAACAATTTGTTCAACTAAGCAACCACAAGTCTGGGTGTTCAGGTGTCTCATTGGGTGTCCCCCAGGGGTCAGTCTTGGGTCCACTCCTGTTCACCACTTACCTCCTCCCGCTGGGCACACTCCTCCGTCACCATGGGGTCCATTTTCACTGCTACGCTGAAGACACACAGGTCTACATCTCCACCAAACCCACCGCTGCCATCCCCCCCAACCTCCCTCATCACGTGCCTGGAAGAGATCCGGAGCTGGTTGAGCAGGAACTTCCTGAAACTCAATGGAAACAAGACCGAGGCCCTGCTCATCGGATCCAAATCCACCCTCACTAAATCACAACACACCCCAGCTCCACTCATAATCATCGATGGATTCCCAGTACCCTTCTCCTCCAAAGTCAAGAGCCTCGGCGTCATCCTGGACAACAGTGCACCCTCTCATTCGCACCCCATATTCACAACATCACCATCATGTTGCGGAGGTGCATTCTTCCACCTCCGCAACATCGCCAGACTCCGCCCATCACTGACCCAATCCAGCACTGAAATCCTAGTTCACTCATTTGTCACATCACGCCAGAGGTCGCGTTAACCGACAAATGTCCGTCATTGACGGATATTTTTTAACTATGACGGAAAAATCTGAAGGCAGTCCGTCATTTTGACGGATTTTACAATGACCATTACCAATAATAAACATAAGAATAAAAATCACAATTGAAGTAACAGGCAAGTTGTGACAGTTTTCTTACTCTACATAAGCTTCATTGCCGACACCAACTTTCAAACTGAGCCGAAGTTACGGCAGTTCTGGTGTTCAGTGGGTCGATACATTGTAGCCAGCTGAGCAAGTGTTCAGCTCCATCGCGCTCAAAGCCATGCTCCGATTTAAAACCATTAGCACAGTCTGAGATGTAGCCTAGGCTGCAGTAGGCTAGGCTATCTACCTATGTAGCTATGTTTCAGTAGGCTGTTTCCCTGGAATCATCGCAGATCTCGACACCGTGCTCAACGCCTCGCGCTATCCTACAGCTGACAGCACGTTGAAGACCCACGGACTAGAGGCATTGGAGCGCGTCTGTGCCCACTACGGGTCACCGCGGGGTGCAGCTGCACCACTGGTTGAGAATGACCGCATGCAGAGGGATTTTCTCCCGATGAAGAGAGTGCTGGCAGGGTCGGGAAATCCCTCGTTCAGGGGCTCCTGTCGGCTGCTCATCACTTCGCTAGGGGAAATGTTTCCCGATTTTAGAGCGCTGGCTGAAGTGGCGCTGGTTATCCCAGTGTCAAGTGTTGCAGCTGAGCGCGGATTCAGCCTTCAAAATAACATAAAAACCGCCAAGAGAAGTCGTCTGTCGGAGGCAAAGACGCAGCATCTAATGACAATCACCTCGGCAGCAGTATCCATCGATACGTTTGATTTCAAGCAAGCAAGCACACTTTTCAAATCCATGCGGGCAAGAAGGAAAGTTTGAGCTGCCTACAGAAGATTACCAAGAATTATAAGTGGACTGTTCATTTTCACTATAATTGTCTTCGTTCAGCTAAAAATAGCCCATTAGGCCTACAGCCCATACATCGTTCTATGTTAAGGCACAACAGCCGCAATGTTTTAAAAGCGGAAAAATCGAGTTCTCACCGTCAGAAAGAAATGCATAAATAAATTATTAATTATTATTGAAACACGCTTGTTCTGTGAATTATTTTTTTTAATGAAAATAAGTCAATAAAAACAAGTGAGGCTATTGAATATAAGCATTAGGCCTAGGCCTATATTACCATTTAAAAGTTAAAATAAAATGACAGATAAAAATGGACAATGACGGATTTTTTACGACCCTGTCCGTCAAAATGACGGACAATGAAAAAGTCTAGCCCAACCTCTGCATCACGCATAGACTACTGCAACGCCCTCCTCACCGGACTCCCCACCAACTCATCAACAGACTGCAGATCATTCAGAACTCAGCCGCCCGGATCATCACCCGCACCAAATCATCTGACCACATCACCCCTGTCCTCATCCAACTTCACTGGCTCCCAGTACACTACCGCATCCAATACAAAACCCTACTCCTCACCTACAAAGCTCTCCACAACCTAGCCCCCAGTTACCTCTGCGACCTCCTCCAAGAATACACTCCCTCCCGCTTCCTCCGCTCAACCTCTGCTGGACTACTATGTATCCCCATATCACGACTCACTACAATGGGTGCCCGGTCATTCAGCTGTTCAGCACCCAGGCTCTGGAACTCCCTCCCCCCCCAAACAGTCAGACACCATTACAACCTTCAAGTCACAACTCAAAACTCACCTGTTCAAACTCGCACACAACGTCTAACTGATCACTGTTTTGATTGTTTGTTTGTTTTGTTTTGTCTTGTTTTTGTTTTATTTATTTTTTATTTATTATGTTTATTTATTCCCACAATGTCTTGTTTTTTCACAATGTCTAAATTAAATGTATTATTATTATTATTATTATTAATATGTATTTGCATTAAACATATGCAAGCACACACATGCCGACACACACACACATAAGTATATGTACGGCCCCCAAGCACACGCGCACACACATGTCATCATTCCCTATATTAGGCCGACCATTATACTGAATAGGCCTGCATAATGAAATTGCCAAAATGCATATAAAGTTAACAATTAATCATTGAAAAAAATGTATATTACTTACTTTGAAGTGGTGCAGTAAACCTCGGGCTGTTGCGTGTCCCATGAATTGCGAGCCCAAGTACCGGGAATGCACTTGATCTCCGACCCAATATCGGACGTGCACGTCAAGTTGCTTGCTTTTAGTGGCGTGGTTCAACGTTTCATCAAACAAAATCAGCCTTGTTGACGCTGCAGATTAGCTCGTTTCGGATGAAAGGCGCTAGTCCGAAGCGAGTTATATACGCCGTTTTGTCCTTTCCAGCGGTAAAGGTGCTCGCGATTTGAGAGTCAGGGAACATCAAACCGAAGAGATTTCCTATCCCCTCATTCGAGTTGTAGGACTGGTGCTTGACCACTGTGTTTAGAATCCACAACACCTCCGCTTTTAGTGTTGGTGTCGCACCAAATGCTACCCTCAGGTCAGTGCTAGCAGCGCGGACCGTCTGCGGCGGTGGCGCCGGGGCAGAGATGCAAAACGTAGAAATGGCTGGGGTCTGTGTGTGGCTCCTGGCAGAGGTTTTATGTTTTTGGCTCTGCATATGGCTGACGACAGCCTTAATCCCCATGGTGCCGAGCTTGAATGTACTTTTGCACGGAATGCATTTGGCCTGTTCTGGGTTGGCAACGGACGCTAGCCAACCTCGGAAACGGACGTCTTCCAGCCAACTGACGTTGAACTTGCATTTACCCATTGTTGCAGACTAGCTAGCAAGTGCGCAGACATCCGTTTATGCAGCTAGCAAGAAAGTAGCCTCTCATCTCCATCCCGAAAAGTCCCGCAAGAAAAATAAAAAATAAAATAGCCCTGCCCCGATAAATTTAGGACCTCCGAGTTATTTATTTTAGACCAGCATAAGACATTTTTGAAGAATTTAAGGCCTTAAATTTAGAAAAATGAATTTTAAGACTTTTTAAGACTTTTAAGACCACCGCGGACACAGTTTAACAGTTATAGGCTAGTTATAGGAATAGGTAAAAGGTTAGTTATATAGTTACATTTATGTTAGTGTTATTTATTAAGTTTATAGATATATTTATAGGTAAAGGGTCGGTTTATTTATAGTTATAGGTCAAGAGTAACTTATAATTATAGTTAAAGTGTAAGTATAGATATAGGTTTAAGAGTTAGTTCTAGTTAAAGATTAAGGGTTATTATAGATGTTATATAGGTGGGTTCGTTATAATCCTAGGTTACGGGTTAGTTATAGGTTAAGGGTTAGAAATAATTATATATTAATATCGATAGAGGTTATGGGTAAGTTTTAGTAATAGTTTAGGGGTTAGTATAGTTGTAGTTATAGGTTATGGATTAGTTATAGTTATAAGTTAAGGGTTATAGGTTAAGGGTTCTCTCACCCTTGCCAGGACTTCAAACTCGGGAGCGAAGTGTTGGCAGGGTCCACACCAGGGGGCGTAGAAGTCCAAGACCCAGTGGTCTGGACCCAGCAGGACCAAGTCTCTGAAGGACTCTGGAGACAGGTCCACCGAGACCCTGGGAAGAGCACTACACGGACAGACAGGGAGACAGATAGACAGGGAGACAAAGAATTAAATAGCTGTTCAAATCTACTAGCTACATCTAGCAGATAATTAACAATCCAACTCACTAGAATACTGAATTACACTATATAAGTGACATATACATATATACATTATATATGTTTATTATATATGTGTATATATATTCATCATTCAATGATACACATCACATATGTATTAATTTAGTTATATACATTTCTTACCTCAGTGTCCACATCCTCAGGGACTGAGCATCTCTGTTCCATCCGCTGTAAGTCCTAGACAGACACACAGACACACAGACACACACACACACACAGACACACAGACAGCCACAAAGACAGACAGACATGTTTTATTCTCTAGAATTGAGGTGATCTCTTCAACACTGTGACCGATATGGAGCCATACATGTATGTGTCTGCGGGGCTGGGTTGGTTTGGGTACAGGCGTATCTCAGGGTACGCCCTCACGCCCTGGCTCCGGCAGAATGACTGGTGCTTCTGACAGTCCATGGAGCCCACCATCACCTGGCCTGCTACCAGCTGGAGAGACAGACGGGTTAGACACCATCACCTGGCCTGCCACCAGCTGGAGAGACAGATGGGTTAGACACCATCACCTGGCCTGCTACCGGCTGGAGAGACAGGTTAGACACCATCACCTGGCCTGCTACCAGCTAGAGAGACAGGTTAGACACCAGCTTGAGAGACACACGGGTTAGACACCATCCCCTGGCCTGCCACCAGCTGGAGAGACAGACGGGTTAGACACAAGCTAGACAGACGGGTCAGAGACCAGCTAGAGAGACACACAGGTTAGACGCCAGCTAGAGAAACACACAGGTAAGGCCGTGTTCACATCTAGCATTTTTTTTAAATTTGCCAGCGCTTGTTTTACATTATATTCCTATGGCGCAGAGCGTATCTGGAAAAGTCACGGCCGTTTTTTTAAACGCCTCTCCCAGCGTTTTTTTCTGCCATACGGAGCATTTAAAAAGTTCAACTTTCAGGAAGAAAGCGGCCGACGTCAGGCGTCTTTTGGGCAACTGACCAAACACAAGCGGAACATTGACACTTCGTCACGAAGGAAACTCTCAAAACAAAAAACAATGGCAGACAAATCACTCGGGAAAGTGCCATTGGAGCGATTAATAGTTTTAATTACAGAACATGTCGAGATCTACAACATGTCTAATGGGCTCTAGCCTGGATACATAGTAGGCGAGTAACGTCAGGTCTAGAATGGGTTCATTGCTAGGTGATAGAAAAAACGCTCTCGGTGCTTTTAGGGCAAAAAAAACGCTGCCAGCTTTTCTTTTTGTTGAAAAAACAGTCGGCTCAACTTTTCCCTATTACAAAAAACGCTAGATGTGAACACGGCCTTAGACACCAGCTAGAGAGACAGGTAAGATACAAGCTGAAGAGACAAACAGGTTAGATATAAAGAGAGACAGGTTAGATACAAGCTAGAGAGACAGACATGTGGACCCAGGGCCGGATGAAGCAGCCAGCCATTGGGGGCCTCAGTTTGACCCTCCTGAAATAGAGGTTACAGACTAGACAGTCAAGTTACAGACCAGACAGACAGGTTACAGACCAGACAGAGAGGTTACAGACCAGACAGACAGACAGGTTGCAGATCAGCTAGAGAGAGACGGTTTAGACACTAGCAAGAGCGAGACAAGTTAAAGACCAGCTAGAGAGAGAGAGAGAGACAGGTAAGACACCAGTTAGAGAAAGACAGGTAAGACACCAGTGAGAGAAAGAGAGGGAGACATACAAACACACAGGTAAGACACCAGCGAGAGAGAGAGAGACAGGTTAGACACCAGTGAGACACAGGTTGGACACCAGCAAGAGAGAGCCACAGGTAAGACACCAGCGAGACAGACAGGTTTGACACCAGCGAGAGAGAGACAGGTTGGACACAAGCGAGAGAGAGACAGGTTAGGCCCCAGCGAGAAAGCAACAGGTTCGACATGTACCCTGGCCATCCGTCTCCATTCTGGCAGCAGGGCTTGACAGGGGCCGCACCAGGGGGCATAGAAATCGACAGCCCAGATCTCTCCTCCAGCACGACCTACACACACACACACACACACACACACACACACACACACACACACACACACACACACACACACACACACACACACACACACACACACACACACACACACACACACACACACACACACACACACACACACACGACTAATTAAACTTTTCCACCCAGAGCTGACATTTTGATGGAGAACATCCTGGGTGTAGCGTTGTTGACAGAGCAGCCAGTATTTAAATTGAACATGTTTCCTTAACCTCTAAAGACATTTCATGGTCGTTGTATGATTCAGTATAGTCAATGTGTGACAAACAGTCCCCTGAACAAGCAGCTTGGCTTGGGTTACCTTTAACTCTCCTCTGAAAGCTTTCAGGGTCCAGAACCGACACCGATGGACTGGCAAGATCCTGGAGCAGAACAACACATCATCGAAACAACATCAGAGCATCCACACATATCATAATAAGAGGGTATGTGTGCACATTTTTCGAGTACAAATTTAAAGACTTTTAAGACCTTTTCAAGATATCTAAATGGAAACACCAAGACTATACCACTCACAAAAGATAAATACGACAACTTAAAACTGTTTTATGTAATAGGTTTTTACAAACTTTAAGAAGAATGCACACATTTGGTGAACAACAGGGTGCATTAATGTAAACTGTTACATGCAAACATGTAAAGTGCTTCGCAGGGTATCTGCAGGTTTCAGCAAGTCAAATTTAAGACTTTTTAATACCACATTGAATGAAATTTAAGACCTAAAACACGCGATGGTGGGGGTTGGCAACAGACGCGAGGCAACTTCGGAATCGGACGTCTTCGAGCCAACTGTCCTTAAATTTGCACCTACCCATTGTCGCAGACTATCCAGCAAGCATGCAGATAATCGTTTATATATGCAGCTAGCAAGAAAGAAGCCTCTCTACATGTCCTTCCTGAAAAGTCCCACGAGAAAAATAAATAAAAAACAGTCCTGCCCCGACAAATTTAAGACCTTGCGTTACAGTATTTAAGACCAGCATATGACATTTGTAACGAATTTAAGACTTTTTAAAGCCTTAAATTTAGAAACATGAATTTAAGACTTTTTAAGGACGCGCGGACACCCTGGTGCTTCGATAGACCGAGTCTTGTGTTTTAGGCCTGCAGTTGCCATTATAGCAGCAAGGAGAAGACTGAGTTACTGGAGCAAGCACCGTGAATGTGTTTCAAAACAAAGGAATAAACGGCACCAGCTGAAAAACCACAGCCGGTATTATTTTAGAAATTAAAACTGCATAAGATGAGCCCTAATGTAGAGGGCGAACCTAATCCCCCCCTGCACCTCAAAATGATACCTCAAAGTACATAAATAAAATAAACTGCACTGGAGGTAGACGCATTGATAGATGCAATAAAAGTAGTACTAGTAGCAGGTGTACTTGGCTGAGCACTGGGTGATAGTGTTGTAACATTTGAATAGGTAAACTGCAATGAAGCGCTTGTGTTTCTCACTTTTCGCGTGGGAATCTAGGGCTGTTTGATCGATTGACCAGTTTTCTTCAACCAACCCTTATATTTACCATCCTCCATTAAACATTTTCCCATAATGCAGGGCTCCAGGCTAACTTTTTGCATTGGTTGCACTAGTGCGCCTAACTTTTTTATTTAGGTGCACCAGCACAAAAGTTAGGTGCGCCCACATTTTTTATAGTGTCACCTTTAACGCCACAAGTTAATGTTTTTATCGCTTTCCATGTACATTGATATATTGGGTAAATGATTTTAAACAAGAATAAGGTCTAGGTAAATGTAAAAGTCTTTATTTGAAGCTTATTATATATAAAAATAAAAACAATTGTGTTTTGTGTTTAAAGTGCTACACTGAGCTGAATTTGAACTAACTAAAACATTTTAAGCAAAATAAATTAATATTTCCCAATAAGAAGTGCTACTGTTTAAAGTGCTTCACTAAACCTTAGACCTTACATGTCATTGCTCAAAGTCTTTTTGACACACTCTTTTGAAAGTTCAGGGCAAATATAATTGCATGACAACAAGCCAAACACCGCATAACACCATATTATGGGGTCAGAACAGTGTCGTTAATAATGAATGCAAAGAGAAGGATTCACAAATGTATTTTGTGATTTATATATAAATTACTCTCTTCTCACAAATACATTTCAATGCACACACAAATGGATATCGGTTGAATACCTCCCTTTCGAAAATTTCAGACATTCCAGACAATTTAAGACTTTTTTAGCCTAACCATCAGGGGCCCGGTGGAGCTTAACCATCAGGGGCCTCAAGGAGCATAACCATCAGGGGCCCTGTGGAGCCTAACTATCAGGGGCCTCAAGGAGCCCCGTGGAGCCTAACCATCAGGGGCCCTGTGGAGCCTAACTATCAGGGGCCTCGCGGAGCCTAACCATCAAGGAGCCTAACCATCAGGGGCCCTGTGGAGCCTAGCCATCAGGGGCCCTGTGGAGCCTAACCATCAGGGGCCCTGTGGAGCCTAACCATCCGGGGCCCCGTGGAACCTAACCATCAGGGGCCCCGTGGAGCCTAACCATCAGGGGCCCTGTGGAGCCTAACCATCAGGGGCCCTGTGGAGCTTAACCATCAGGGGCCCTGTGGAGCCTAACCATCAGGGGCCTCTAGGAGCCTAACCATCAGGGGCCTGTAGGAGCCTAACCATCAAGGGCTCCATAGCCTACAGGAAAGGGAGGACTGCTGACTGGCCTTGGAAGACTCTCCCAATGGTGCAAGTTCACATCCTACTCCTCTATGACTTCTTGCCCACCATCCCGCTGAAAACCTTTCAACAAATTGCAGTGGCCAATCAGTGCATGGGGAGGGAATGTGAGGTCATGTCCAATAGGAGACCCCAGCTTGCTGGATTAAAACATTGTGGAGAGTATAGCATCCTAAATGCATTTATCTCAAATAGACTGAATAAGGATGGACAAATATGAACATTATTCTGCACAGGAAGGATTTCTCTATATATATTCTTTTTTTAGTGTTGTTTCCATACTGCTTCAGTCCATTTTTGAACAATATAAGGCCATGGCTATGTTTGGAAATCAGGCCAGACTAGCCAAGTCCAGACTGGCAGAGCCCCATCTCTCCGTCAAGCGGATTTCAGGCATCTTGCAAAAAGAAAAGAAAAAAGAGAAAGAAAAGGAAAAGCTGCATTTCCATCCACTGGTTTGGAGTGAATAAACTAAGCTCTATAAAGCCTTGTGTGGTCAGAAGGAGGTCAAACTGTTTGTGTGGTCACGTGGATATGATCGGTTAAAGCATTAGAGGTTCAACCAGCACGCTCAAGGATTTATATTGAGGTTATTACATTCATAAATCAACACCATTCATCATATCGGCGCGTATCAGCAAACATATTCAGCACTATGATATATCCGTGATAGGCCAATATCGGCCAGACTGGTCGGCTAAATCATATTTACGCAGGGAAACTTTTTTCCGGTTTCCTTGCAGAAACTCAATCTGCGCTCTCGCCCCTTGGAACATTAAAGGGTAAGACACTTCTTTGATTCTACTACACAAAAGGGTTAGACTCTACTTCTGCTACAGTAAAGGGTTAGACTCTACTTTGACTCTGCTACAGTAAAGGGTTAGACTACTTTAACTGTACTACACAAAAGGGTTAGACTTTACTTTGACTCTACTACAGCAAAGGGTTAGACTCTGATTTGACTCTACTACACAAAAGGGCTAGACTCTACTTGGACTCGAATACACAAAAGAGCTAGACTCTACTTTGTCTCTTACTCTTCTTCCATGAGCGTAAAATCATAGCGTCACTCATGCTTCCTTTTTTGCTTTCCTTGTTTTTACCATGGCTACATTAATTTGTTTTTAATCTTAAAATCTTAAAAGATTAAAGTTTTTAATCTTAAAACTTAAAACTTGAATCAAACCATTAAAATAAACTATGAACTACAATTAACAGTATTCTGACACCCGCTAACGGAACCATGAACAAATGCCAGCAGTCCAGGCTAGCCTTTCCAAACCTTAAGGCAGTGGTTCTCAATTATTTTCTGTCATTCCCCCCCTAGGAGACAGAATTTTTTTCGCTCCCCCCTGAATTGAAATACTATTGAGAACCTGCTAATATTTAATTATTTATCTGTACAAAACCACTGTATGAGTTGCTGGCACCAACATTCTGCATACAATCACCTTATTATCAAAATAGATTAATACAATTAGCTGAGATAACATCTGCAACAACTTAAAACAATTTCCAAGTTCAGTTTATTAACTAAATTTGTAACATTTAAACAAGACTGCTAAGTCTGTGTGAATCTCAAAACAGAGAAACAAGAGCAAATGATTCACTGGGGTTTGCATTTAATTCAATATATATATATATCTATATATATTTTACATTGGTCACTTGTCATTAGCTTATTCCCTTTCAAAAATATGTATGACTTATAAACATTTATTTTTTGTATGAAACATCTGCAACAATATTTAACATTAACATATAACATTTGCATACACTTTCCCTGAACATAACACAAGACAATAAAAAAGCCTTGAACCCTGAAACATTTTAAACTGGCAGCTACATCAGTTTGAGTATTTTTTTATATAGCACAATTAACCTACACAATTCTTTCAAACTTATTTCCTTATTTGTCTGTTTTATATGAACATATTCAACTAATAATACACAATATATAGACAATAATACAATTTGCTCTGTCTATTTTAGTGGCTGCAGTGAGTTCTTTTTGCGCTGCACATCCTTACAAATCTGGGCTTCAAAGTTTATACTGCTACTCTTAAAGGAGACATATTATACCACCAGGTGAGAGTGTGATTAGCCTTACAAGCCGTTTCGAAAATCTGCCCCATATGACATTACTAGTGGGTGTGTCCACCTAGATCTGTGCTGGATAGATGAGCAACGTTTACTTCAGTCCGCTGGATAGGCTGGTAGACTGCAATTTCCGACTGGCGTTTCCACCGCCAAAAGTTGGGCAAGGTCCCGAAACAAACGCGCTGAGCCTACATATTTTTCGACACTCCTCCGTTTGGTTACCAAGCCGTCTGAAAGGGTGGCGAAAACGTGGAGCCACACACACCGTTATTCTGAAATCACTTAAAAAATATCCTGTTTGGTATGACCAGTCACTGATATCTTTGCAACACAAACAGCGAGGAGGATTGACTTGTTCTATAAATGAAGTCCCTCAATCTTAATTGGCTTAACACCATGACCAACATTCTGAAACATCCATTAACATCCACATTTGCCTCAAACAATGTTATGTAAATAGTTGTGAAATAATGTTCTTGTTGGCTTTTCATTGTTTGTTACTCTGACCGTTCTGTTTGGTATTGTGGAAAGGATGTTAGTGAATGATTCAGAGCATGATGCATTTTAAATGCCTTCATTTTTCTTAAAACAATTGTAGCTGAAAATAAAAATAGCCAAATTACAACCAATAGCTTCAGTCATTGAGGGCAAAAATAGGCCCTATGGTAGGCCCAGATTTTTTTATTTAGTTTTACAAATCAAGAGTAGGCCTGAATTGACTAATTTGCTTTGCATCCTTTCCTTCTGCCCTTGTAGTCAAATACATGCTGCCCACCAGCTTTCGAAGTACAATGCTGCCACTGGTGAATTTGCATAAATTGTATTCACATAATTATCCCTCCCTGCTATTTTGTAGTTCACCAAAAAACCCTGAAACAACTTGAGTCCCACATACTTATGCCACCATACGCCACTAACAGTGCAAGCAGGCAAATGGCAACCAAGCGCACAGTCCTTCCTCCCTCACTTTAAAAACCACCAGCTGCACTGGTGTAGTGGGCTATGCGTGTTGCAGTGTTCAGTGTGTCATGTTTATGTATATATTGTAAAATGCATACCTGGATGAATTCCAGTATCCCATCAGCGGAGTGCTGTCCCTCATACTCGTGGAGGGACGAGCGGTTGAATATGACGGTGGTGGGGTATGCTTGGATCTTGTACTGACACAAAATAAATAAACATGGAATACGTTAGTAATGTGATGGGGAAATAGAAATGGTACAGTCTGAGTGTGATATAGATTTACCATAGAACAGAGGTGTTGGTGAATGGTACAGTGCGATATAGATTTACCATAGAACAGAGGTGGTGGTGAATGGTACAGTCCAAAGTCCCAAACCTCATCTGTCCAGCCAGCTGAATGGAAGCCTTCCTCAGCTCTGGCAGTAAGGCGCGGCAGGGAGGGCACCACTGAAAACACCAGGATTTAAGAAATAAACACACACACACACACACACACACACACACACACACACACACACACACACACACACACACACACACACACACACACACACACACACACACACACACACACACACACTCTGACTCAAACATAGACCTACGGTTCTTGTTAAGAGCGCGTGTAAAGCCTAGTTCAGTGTCAACGAAAATAACTGGTTTAAAAACGTTGCAGTGAAAGTTACAGCAGTGGGAACTGGTTAGTTGAGACTAGTCAGTTGCAGCGGTGTGAACTGGTTAATCACAACTGGTTAGTTGCAGCGGTATAAAATGGTTAGTTGAGACTGGTCTAACTCTAGTCTCAGCACCCTGTCTCGCCCTCCTGGTCTAACACTGTCTCCCCTGCCTGGTGTAACACTAGTCTCAGCACCCTGTCTCCCCTCCTGGTCTAACACTAGTCTCACCACCCTGTCTCCCCCTCCTGGTCCAACACTAGTTTCAGCAACCTGTCTCCCCCTCCTGGTCTAACACTAGTCTCACCACCCTGTCTCCCCCTCCTGGTCCAACACTAGTTTCAGCAACCTGTCTCCCCCTCCTGGTCTAACACTAGTCTCAGCACCCTGTCTCCCCCTCCTGGTCTAACGCTAGTCTCAGCACCCTGTTTCCCCCTCCTGGTCAGTCCCCTCAACAGTCATCAATTGGAAGCAGATTGGTCTCTTGTGCGTTCCTTGGTAACAGAAGGAGAAGTAGTTTCCCACCGGAGTGAAGAAGTCCACCAGCCAGGGCTCCTTCCTGTCCGAGGGGAAGTTGTCCGGCAGCAGTGTAGTCACATGGGCGCTGACACTCTCCCTGGCAAAGCCCACGATGTTGTACAGCACGTTCTTCCCTGGGAGGACATTAGACACACCGTTACTCTCTATAGAGGACATTAAACACACAGCTGTAACTCTCTATAGAGGACATTGGACAAACGGTTACTCTCTATAGAGGATATTAAATACACAGCTGTTACTCTCTATAGAGGCCATTAAACACACAGCTGTGAACAGCCCTGCCCCCTAAGAGTAAACAGCCCTGCCCCCTAAGAGTGAATAGCCCTGACCCCTTTATGAGTGACCAGCCCTGACCCCTTTATGAATGACCAGCCCTTCCCCTTAGTGAGTGAACAGCCCTGCCCCCTAGTGAGTGAACAGTCCTGCCCTCGGAGTGGCATTGACTGGACATCTCCACTTGTGATGCCACCATGTCACAGGGGTTTGGAAAGGCTTGTAACGGCTGATCAAACTCACACCTGGTGGTCAATTAGGGCAATGCCGGGACTCATATCTACTTGATTGTTCAATCACATGCCAAAACGTGTGTTAAACAATATGCATATCATTATGAAACAAGATTTGGCCTTTAAATAGTTTTTTCTTTTTATTATTGAAAAAGAAAAAGGGGGGGGGGGGGGGGGGGGTCGTCAAATAAGGTTGTTTTAGATTTGGGTCAATGCAGTTTTGGTTATTACAGTATTGATAATATTGATTGTGATAATAGTATTGAGAGTACTGTTTTTAATAAAATTGACAGTAAACATAATATTGAAAGTTATGATAGTAATAATAGTATTGATAGTACTGTTTTTATTCAGCGCTAACCTCTTGTTCAAATCTCATGCAAGCTGTTTTGCATTTTGAAATGTTGAACCGTTGAATAACATTTTCTTTCTTAAAAGATTTCTTTGGCACAGTTCAACACACACCTGCTCCAGTCATAATTCATGACAAAAACCCAGAAAACAGTCAGCATCCTTCAAATAACTAGTGATATATGTGGATAGTGTCTTCTCCTGGTCTCATTTGCAACAAAGTCCAACAGAGAATTTATTTTTTGAGAAGACCTCCTTTGGAGCCAGTAAGGACATCTTACATCAATTCTTTACATACAGGGGGGGGCAGCTTGGTTCTGTGGCCTCTCTGTCCAGTTAAAAAACAGGATAGACTTCTGAGCATTTGCTCAAAGCTGTTGGGCCACACAATGGAGGTTCAGTTATTTGACAGTTGCACTAAACACATCCTCAGGATGGCAGACAAGATTGCTTCAGACCCCTCTCATGTCTTAAATAAGGAGCATCAGCTCCTGCCGTCCGGAAGACGATTTAGAGTGCCTAGCTGCAGGAGAAGCAAATACAAACCCTCTTTTCTCCCTCATTCCGTATCATTGCTCAACCAACAGAGAAGTGTAAAGTAGACTCCACACTAGGGCTGTCAAAACGAACTTCGCTATTCGAATACAATTCGAATTTTTCAAAAAAGGAGAACATTCGAGTGCGGCAACTAACGTTCGAACTTTTTTTTTTTTAGCAAATTTTATTGACAAGTCAAGAATTACATTTAACTTTTGCCTAGCAACCACGCAAATCAAAGTCAACGTTGTGCGTCGTGACGTTCGGCATTGTATGCTTACAAGATGGCGGGGAGCAGCGCGCGAGCAGACACAGAGCTGGAAAGCATAGGTACGAACACACCAAACGCGTACCCGCGTAAAGATTTACGCGCGTAACGCAGCTAAAATGTTGCTTGACCATTTTGTGTCAAAAATGGTCCTACGCAGCTACGCGCCTACGCTCCTACGCGCCTAGATGAATCCATGTCCATGCAAGTGAACGGAGCGTTCCCTATTCGTCATAACTATCAAACCAAACATCCTTCACATTCACCGAGCGAACATTACTGAAGTAAAATGCACATTTCTCGCTAAAAATGTTTCCATAAACGCATTTAATGGCGTAACTATGTTACTATTTCCACCCAGAATAAAGAAAGTTGTCGGCCGTGGCTGCGCTGGAGTCCGAGGTAGGAAACCCAAACGCTGCGGTGTTTGGGTGATAGAGTTTAGATCGGTTTAGATTAAATAATCTCGGATATAAATAACAATAATCGGGTTAAATAACTTCACATGGTGTGTCTGGTGTGTTTCCAGCATTCGTAGTGTTGATCAGCAGATATATAGTCCGCCAAGACGTTGAGGTTGCTTAGTAACCAGAGACTCTGTCCATGCAAGTGAACGGAGCGTTCCCTCTTCGTCATAACTATCAAACCAAACATCCTTCACATTCATCTCGTTGTCTGCAAGCTGGGCGGCAGACAACATCTTCATTAAACATCATTGCTTGAATATTTCTGGCGTTATATCTTACCTATTTATATAAGTTTTGTATTGATTTTGTAAAACTTGTTGCAAATGTTGCATAACAGATTTGGTTGACGCGCCCTCTAGTGGACGCGGGACGTAGGCCTAATAATAAGATGGTATCGGTGTATATAATGATATAATTAAAAAAAATTAAAAAAAACATTAAAATATTCGAATATTATTCGAATATTCAACATAAGAAGCATTAGAAATTCGAATATGATTTGAGGGGAGGATTGACAGCCCTACTCCACACACATCTCACATGCAAACACACTACACACTCCCAATATCACTATACACACCCCAGAGACATCTATGGCCTTTAATTTATTGGACTGAGAGACCCCTGACTCTTATGGACTTATCTGTGTGTATGGAGTCTTGGGCCCTTAAATGCTGTGAAATGTTTTTTATGTGCTGTTTTTATGTCTTGCAAGTAGGAGATGTGTAATGCAAGACAAATTTCTGTGTAAACAGCAATAAAGTTTATCTAATCTAATATGATAAATGTATAATAATAATAATAATATTGATAATTATGATAGTAATAATAGTATTGATAGTAATACAAGTAATAATAGTATTGATAGTAATAACAGTAATAATAGTATAGAAAGCATTGATAGTTGCAATAGTATTACAGTTAGGTCAAACCAAGTAATTTGATTTGACAAGAGGCATTCCATGAGTGCTGATATAGAGTATAACAGCACTGGGACTTTTAACTATAAATGTTTCACTCCACTTTACAGGTGTTATAATAACCGTTAATGTTATCAACAGTCAATTATGTACCTTAGATTGCTAGTGTGTTTATGTGTTACTTCGCAACATTTCAGTCCTAGTCCAGTTGCGGATCTATTTGTGTTGGCGGAGCCAAATAAACCATTAAATAAACAAACAAATTATAACCTGTTGTTATATATATCCTTGATATTTATTGCTGTTAACTAATACATAGTGCTAAAAATAAATATCACACACGGCTGTGATTATCTTCGGCACATACCTACGATGATTTTGGGTGGGTGGGCTAACGAATGCATTACATTTATCAATACTTCACAGGGCTCCAGACGCCATGAGGTCACCTTTATATCTCTGTTCATAACTTTCATATAATGTGAATGATTTTTAAACAAGAATAAGTTGTAGAGAAATGTGTGTCTTTATTTGAAGCACAATTATAAATAAAAAGAAAAATAAGGTGTTTAAAGTTCTTCACTGAGCTGAAATTGAACATTTCAAACTAAACCATTAAGCAAAATAAAACCTTTTTTGTGCTTAAAAGTATTAGACAATTAAAATGTTGACCCGTCTCCCTTTGCGCAAAATGCGTCTGTAGACGATCACACACTCTTTGGTAGAGACGTCTGTGTCGCTGTCAATCATGAAGGACATGTATGTGGCGTTTCCGACGTCCACAGCTGCCTTTTGCTTTAAGTTGTCACCTATTACCGCAATGAATTGTGCACATGCCATCTCATTGCTACACGTCGGGTTGACGTTTAATCCATTTTTCTTCATGAGAATAATTTCGGATTTAAATTTGGTGAATGGCAACTCCTCTTTGGCAATGTTGTATGCAACATTAAATTAGATAATTTCCGATTCCTTAGAGAACCTTATTGTTGCTGCCTGTCGCTGAAATGCAGCTGGGAGAGGGGCCACTTTCTCTACACACTTGTCGCGTCATGTTGGGTTATTTAGACATATGCTTTTTTAATGTTTCGATACAAAACGTTGTTGACCCGCTTACAAATGCACTATTACCGGCCATATTCTGACCGCACTCCTGACAGTAAAAGTAGTGCGTTCCGTGATGCACTGCGTAATAATAAAATGTTAGATAGATAGATAGATAGATAGATAGATAGATAGATAGATAGATAGATAGATAGATAGATAGATAGATAGATAGATAGATAGATAGATAGATAGATAGATAGATAAATGATAGATAGATAGAAGAGTCAGCATTTAATTAATTTGTGTGACATAAACAACTAAATTTCATGCATACATTTAAAGTTTATTCATTTATTGAAATGAATAAATTATGATAGAAACGTTTAAAAACACATACTACACATACGCCATACTGCACTTGCGCTACTGTGCTGTGATTTTTCGAAGGTCACTGTACTGTAGCTACTGTGCTAGCTGTAAGTCCAAGGTCAGCCTTTGGGCTAAACTAGTTTAGCCCAAATGGGAAGCACATGAAGGGGGCATGTCAGGGCACCTGTCAATCAAACGTCAATGGAAGCTAACGCTACTGTGCTTGGGCTAAATGAAATTAGCCCAAATGGGGGCGTGTCACGAGTCACGACACCTGCCAATCACAATGAAATGGCCGCTTACGCTACTGTACTTGGGCTGAATGACATTAGCCCAAATGGGAAGCATATGAAGGGGGCGTGTCACGATACCTGTCAATCAAAATTTAATGGAAGCTTACGCTACTCCGCTTGGGCTGAATACATTTAGCCCATTCACAGGAAACCCAAGATATATCATATATCCTGTTTTTTTTTGTCACTTTTTGGTGTTGTTGCTGCTTTAGGTTCTACCAAAATATAAAACAATATGTTCTAAGGTTTTTAATAATATTTTTTCATTTTTACTGTAAAAGGTAGGGAGGGCTTTGACCTGTTAGCCAATTTATACCAGCCGTCCCTGGTAATATGTATTGCAGACCCACCGTGGTGAACCTCAAAGTCCGAGACCCCCATGCCCTTAAAGACAGCGAGACAGGACTTCTGGATGTAGAGAGACAGGCACAGCTCTGCGTCCACCATACAGTCCAGCCTCCCCACCTACAGACAGACAGTTAGGATGGAGACAGACAAGTTACCATAAAGACAGATCCACAACCATTCCTGCCTGTAAGTAAGAAGGAGAAAACATATTTTATCTTTGCATCATCACAACCGTTTCAATCATGATGTGAAGGGTTTCAAACCGTACATAAGGCTAAAGAGGTCCCATAGAGAAACAAAGGACATCCTTTTCTGTCTCGTAGCACTTATAGCGTTCCCGTTTGTCTTTGTGATTGTGTCATGTCATTGGCTAGTCATCGTTATTGTTAGCTAGATTAGCCTCTTTAACAAACCAGCTCAAAAACAAACAATAAAACTTTACATTGTATTGCAAGCACAGCAAGACCGTGCAATGCATAAATCGGTGACCGGAATAAAGTAGCAATGTAATCAAGTGTGTAAGATCATTTAAAATTAAATGACCAACGTGGTACAAAGAAAATTAAAGCTGCAAGCAGCATTTTACGAGTGCCAAGCCTAAAGCCGACCAATAAGACCCTGTCAGACCATTAGGACCCTGACAGACTATTAAGACCCTGATAGACTATTAAGACCCTGATGAAGACAATTAAGACAGATTTTTGTTTGACAACGCTGGAGTAGCTTCAGCTTGGATCTGTTGATGGCCGAACAAAATTTCATGACCGTACGTCAAAAGGCTGTGGAGGCTTGATTCTTTAAAGTTTTAGATTCATCGCCTTAGCACCCACTAAAGTCTAAGTTTGATTAACTTTAGCCTGGTTAACCTTGACCTACACTTCTTCAAATCCAACAAGTTTGGTGATGATTGACTCAAGTTAACCCCGCCTTTAGTCACCTATCATTGATTGGGCTAATTTGGACGTCCAGCCGCCATTTTGTTACAGGTTCTGGGATTCCTAGGAACATGTGCTCACCATTTCATGACTGTAGAAGAAAAAGGTCAGAAAATATGTCCGTCCAAAGTCTGCATTTTCTGTTAATTAATATAGCTCCCCTTTTCGCCCGATCTGGGTACAATTTGGAGAGGTTGCATTTTCAGTTAATTGTTTTACCGCTCTCTATAGCCCGATATGGATACATTTTGGAGGGCTTCATCTTGATCCATGTGCCTTTGATGAGTTTGATGATGATTGGGTTAAGTTAACCTTGCCTTTTGGCACTACGCTGATTTTGGATGACTTTGAGCCTCTGGTGGCCATGTTGTTTTGACAATCAACTTCATTGTTCTTGAGCAGTGGGAACTTTGGTCCCCAACAGCCACTAAGTTGGTCCTGCTCAAATCAAACATTCCGTCTATGAACTGTGGTGATTTTGGTCACATGCAACACCCATTTCGATGCCACGCCCTAATTGAAAATATGTGGACTTGATCTTGTTGAGATTAGATTCTGAACAACTTTTTTATTGGACTCAAGATCATAAGAGTCCATTTTGATGTTGATATAAGCATTTAAGTCTTTACACGTTTTTACCCTTTTTAGAAGTCAATGACTCCCGGGTGCTTTTATCTTTATTGTCTTCGCTTTATGTCAGATTTCAGACATTGGTCCATAGATGATATTTGCTAAAGGATTTTTGTCTAAGTCAAAAAACCTAGGATCCTTAAGAAATCGTGTGTTTTTAACAAAGTTCAAGATGGGGGTAAATCTATCCAAAGAAAGTCATAGGTTCTTGAGGCAGATATGCATGTGTGGGCAAAGTTTCATGACTGTAAGTAAAATGGGTCACGAGCTATGCTTGTTCAAAGTTTGCATTTTTGGACTATTGCCATAGCGCCACCTTTGGGCCAATCAGTGTAATATTTGCTCTATGTTAATGACTTATTGAGTCCGCTTCTAAAGCTGTAGAAAGTTTCATAAAAAGCGTGCAAGTGGTTTAGGCGGTGTAAGTCAAACGTGGCGGAATAATAATAACCCTGTGGAGTGATGTATATCAGTGTTGTTTTCGTCAGGCAAGACGAAAACGAAAATGACGTCGTCAGACCCCTTTTTTCCATGACGAAAATGAGACTAATACACGCATCTTGTCATGTATATTTGATTTTTGACTAAAACCTTTTGAGTTTTCGTCGGACTAAAACCTTTGGAGTTTTCGTCGGACTAAAACTAGACTAAAACCTTTTGAGTTTTCGTCAGACTAAAACTAGACTAAAACTTTCAAAGATAGAAATGACTAAAATGGGACTAAAACTAAGAAGCATTTCGTCAAAAAGACTAAGACTAAAACTAAATCTAAAATGCCTGCCAAAAACAACACTGATGTAAATGATGAGACAAGAGACGGAGATGGGTCGAGTCAGCTTTACTCTCCACTTCAAAACAAACCAGTGTTACTCGAACATGAGTTCAAACGAAACTGCTGAGAATCGTAACTGTCGTAAAACACAACAGTAGTAAACCGGAACTGCCGTAAACCGGAACTATTTACCTTAAAGGTACAGTCCCTTGGTGAATGTCGTAGTGGAAGTGCAAGTGGTTTAGGCGGTGTAAGTCAAACGTGGCGGAATAATAATAACACTGTGGAGTGATGTATATCAGTGTTGTTTTCGTCAGGCAAGACGAAAACGAAAATGACGTCGTCAGACCCCTTTTTTCCATGACGAAAATGTGACGAAAAATGTAGACATTTTCGTCAGACGACAACTAGACGAGACTAAATTGTTAGTGAGTGGACAAACAAAGTTTCAAAACATGCTTTTTTCCCGCCAACTATAATATGCGTGCAATGTCAATCAAGAGCTCAGACATCAGAAATGGAGCCAGCTGCTTGTCCTAACAGTCACGCCCCCATCACACACTAAAAGCCTCGCTCGCGCGCAGCTGCGCCTGCACGCACACGGCACACACACACTCATACACTACAGAGAGAGGCTGGTGGACGAGGCACACAGTACACTCATACACTACAGAGAGAGGCTGGTGGACGAGGCACACACACACACACACCATGGCAGCAGCAGCGGTGCCGGGTGCGGGTGGTCGTAAAAAGAGGGATGATTTATGGTCCCACTTCAGATACAGTCCAAAGGCCAATGCAACAGAATGCCTTGTACGGGCAGTATGGGGACAGGGAGCCGAGTCGAACGACGGTCACGGAGACGAAGCCACGACCACAACTTCATGCTGCGGCTTCAAACTCACAGGAAAAAATACCACAAACCTCAAAAGGCACCTGAAGGCCAGCCATCCTGCTATTTTTGCGAAGGTAAGTTACCTGCAACAATTAAGCATATGCTAGCTTTAGTCAATGCTAGGCTGGCCTGTGATAAAGTTTTGTGGTGGTGGTGGTACTTACTGGTTACACCTCCCCCGTCGTGCAGATGAGACCGCTTCCTAGTGCTACATGCTAAAGCTAGAATGAATGGGGCTTCAGGGGCCCTGCTTAAACCAGCCCTTCTATTAATTTAGCAAAACCCCCGTTCATTTGTGGACGGGCAGCAAGTGAAATGCTTTGATCCATGTTTGTGTAGTCTGCAGAACTGTTGCTGTTCCCTATCGTAAGCAACACACGTGGATCCTGTAACTAATAATAAAGTGTGCATGGACACTGGGGCAGCTTGGTTGTTTTATGTTCACGTTAAATTGCCATCTGCGTGTGTCATTCCTCCGACATCAGGTTTATGTACTTAAGCCGATTAATTTGCTGTTAGCCTTGTGTTTTAAAGCCAACAAAAAGGGTAGTTACTTCACGTCACACAGCCCAAACCATGAACTGTGCACCATCTCTTTCCGTAAAAAGCTGACGTCACATTCCAATCCTTTAGTTGACTGGGTTTGGCTCATAGGGTTGGCTATATTGCAGTGGTTCTCAAACATTTAAATTCCAAGGTCTTAACAATTTGATTACATTTGTACACTGTTACATACTTTAGGGTTAGACTCTCCTAATTAATAGTCCCTGGAATCCACTTTGTGAAACCCTGCTATATTGCATTAAAGCATCACAATAAGTACTGTAGTTGTATTGTACTACCTACCATATAATTTATATGGTAGGTACATAATTTATATAGAATAACAAACTGCAATATATTTATGTAACTGTTGCCACAATTATCTTTCATACTGCACCTTAAACTGATACTGCTGTGAGCACAATTGTATTTTAAATTGTACATAATCTGTCTTTATCTGTATGCATTTAAGGTCTGGTATTAAGTGTATTTCTTTTGTCGATTTGCCCCCTCATCTAGATCCCAGCAAGCATAACCCCAAAGAAGAAACCAAGTGGAGTGCAGCAGACCTCCTTAGAAAAGTCATTTGCAGCGTCAACGAAATATGACGTGAACGATCGGGAACAACTGAGAAAAGAAATGGCAATTGCTTTATGGATCGGTCGGACAGGGCTTCCTGCTTCCATTGTGGAGGACGAAGAATTCATCCTCATGATTGAGAAGTTTGACAAGAGACTGACCATCCCATAGATAACTAAAGTGAACAATTGAATTGATAAAGTATAAAAAATATATATATTCAAAAAAAAAACTCACCTTTTGAAAGTTAGATCAGTCTCAGTGTGCTTCATTATGATAAATGTATTGGCCTATTAAATAAATACACGCATCTTGTCATGTATATTTGATTTTTGACTAAAACCTTTTGAGTTTTCGTCGGACTAAAACTAGACTAAAACCTTTGGAGTTTTCGTCGGACTAAAACTAGACTAAAACCTTTTGAGTTTTCGTCAGACTAAAACTAGACTAAAACTTTCAAAGATAGAAATGACTAAAATGGGACTAAAACTAAGAAGCATTTCGTCAAAAAGACTAAGACTAAAACTAAATCTAAAATGCCTGCCAAAAACAACACTGATGTAAATGATGAGACAAGAGACGGAGATGGGTCGAGTCAGCTTTCCTCTCCACTTCAAAACAAACCAGTGTTACTCGAACATGAGTTCAAACGAAACTGCCGAGAATCATAACTGTCGTAAAACACAACAGTAGTAAACCGGAACTGCCGTAAACCGGAACTATTTACCTTAAAGGTACAGTCCCTTGGTGAATGTCTTACACAGCAGTTGTGGGTCACCACACAGGCCCCCCCAGAATTCACCCAAACCAACAGGTCCAGACCGAACAGGTAACCCACAGAGAACATCGGACACCCACTAGAGTTAAACAGAATATACTAGTACAGAACAGTCCCTAGAAAAATCAACGCCTAGGGGGGCGGACCAGGCAGCCAGAACGGCTGCGCTTAACAGGAGAAGGGCAAGAGGCAGGAGTAGGTGTCGAGGCCGCCGTGGGTTAGGGGCTGAGGCTGCCGCAGGCGGGCGCCCCCGCCGCGGGGGCTGAGCCAGCTGGAGCGGTTCGCCAACATCCACATGAGCAGGCTTGAGCCGGTCTATAGCCACCCGCTCAGGCCTGCCCCCCATATCCACAACAAAGTTCTTAGGCCGACCCTCCAAGACGCGGAAGGGCCCATCGTAGGGGGGCCGCAGCGGGGTACGGTGGTCATCGTGGCGGATGAAAACGTACTTGGCCGACGGTAAATCCCTGGGAACGTAGGACCCGGGGAGGCCATGGCGAGACGTCGGAACGGGAATGAAAGCGTCCGCAATGTCCCGGGACGCAGGGGCTGGCCGTACACCAGCTCTGCCGACGAGGCCTGAAGATCGTCCTTGGGGCTGGAGCGAAGGCCCAGCATAACCCACGGGAGGCGGTCAGCCCAGTCGCTGCCCGTAAGGCTGGCCCTGAGCGCGGCCTTCATGTCCCGATGAAACCGCTCGCAAAGCCCGTTGCTCTGTGGGTTATAGGCTGTGGTACGCTGGACCTTCACCCCCAGGACCTCGGCGACCGCAGTCCAAAGCTCCGACGTGAACTGCAGCCCCCGGTCTGAGGAAATGTCTGACGTTGTGCCGAAACGGGCCACCCAAGCCATAACGAACGCCCGGGCCACCTCAAATGGTGTAGTGGAGGACAGGGGAACCACTTCTGGCCACCTGGTGGTCCGGTCCACCATGGTGAGGAGGTAGGTGTAACCACGGGAGGGTGAAAGCGGGCCCACCAGGTCCACATTCACATGGTCAAAACGCCTCTCCGGCACTTCAGAGTGCCAAGGGGGCTTTGGTATGCCGAGTCACCTTGGCACGCTGGCACGCCACACAGACAGCGGCCCAGGCCCTGACGTCCTTCCGCAGGCCCGGCCAGACGAACTTGGCCCCCACCAGCTTGGCAGAGGCCTTCATCCCCGGGTGGGAAAGGCTGTGGATCGAGTCGAAAACCTTACGCCTCCAGCCAGCAGGCACCATGGGACGCGGTTGCCCAGTGGAGACGTCGCAGAGGACGTAGTGTTGGCCGTGCCAAATACCACATCCTCCATGAGGAGTGCCGTGGGGGCTGTCCTGTAGGCCTGCACCTCAGAGTCCGTAGCCTGATCCCCAGCCATAGCTGCGTAGTCGAGGCCCAAGTGGACGGAACCAATAACCACCCGAGAGAGGCAGTCAGCTACAAAATGTCTTTGCCGGCCACATGCTGAACGTCAGTGGTGTACTCCGAGATGGTGGAGAGCTGACGCTGCTGTCGACCAGACCATGGCTCCGAAGACTTGGCCATGGCGAACGTCAGCGGCTTGTGGTCAACAAAAGCCGTGAACCGACGGCCCTCCAACAGGAAGCGGAAATGACGGGTGGCGAGGAAAAGAGCCAGGAGCTCCCTGTCGAAAGCGCTGTATTTCCTCTCGTTGTCGCGGAGCTTCCTGCTGAAAAAGGCCAGTGGCTGCCAGGCTCCGCCCACCCACTGCTCACACACAGCCCCCACGGCGTAATCAGAGGCGTCCGTAGTAAGAGCAACAGGGGCGGTCGGAGACGGGTGTGCCAGCAGAGCAGCGTTGGCCAACGCGGTTTTAGCAACATCGAAGGCAGCCGTCATCTCTGTGGACCAATCCAACACGTCTGCAGGCTTCCTGCCCCGCAAGGCGTTGTACAAGGGTCGCATGAGCTGGGCCGCATGGGGGAGGAAATGGTTGTAGAAGTTCACCATGCCCAGGAACTCCTGCAGGGACTTTACAGTGCGTGGGCGTGGGAAACTGGCGATGGCGTCCACCTTGGCCGGCAGGGGAACCGCCCCCTGCGGGGTGACGTGGTGGCCGAGGAAGGTGATGGATGACCGGCCAAACTCGCACTTGGCCGGGTTGACAACGAAACCATGCTCACTGAGCCGACCGAACAGCTGCCGTAGATGCGTCAGGTGGTCGTCTGCGGACGCACTGGCAACGAGGATGTCGTCCAGGTAGACGAACAGGAACTGCATGTCCCGCAGCACAGAATCCATGAGGCGCTGGAACGTCTGTGCTGCACCCTTGAGGCCGAAAGGCATCCTCAGGAATTCAAAAAGTCCAAAGGGCGTGATGACCGCCGTCTTGGGGACATCCTGCGGGCGGACGGGCACCTGATGGTAACCGCGTACCAGGTCCACCTTTGAAAAGATGGCGGCGCCAGCCAGGTGGGCGGAGAAATCCTGAATGTGCGGTACCGGGTACCGGTCGGGGGTGGTGGCGTTATTCAAGCGACGGAAATCACCACAGGGACGCCAACCGCTATCAGCCTTGGTCACCATGTGCAGGGGGGAGGCCCACGGAGTGTTGGAACGGCGTACGATGCCGAGGCGCTCCATGGTGGCGAACTCCTCCCTGGCGATCGCGAGCTTGGCAAAGTCGAGGCGGCGGGCCCGTGCATAGACCGGGGGGCGAACTTTGGTGATGTAGTGCTCCACACCCTGCTTAGCCACAGCCGATGAAAACGTGGGCGTGGTGATGTCAGGAAACTCAGCCAACAGGCGTTGATACAGGTCCCCGGTGGCAAACGTGTTCGCAAGACAAAGCCTCCCCACCCCCCCCAGCGTGCAGGGGAACGAAGCAAAAGAGAGGGCGTCGATCAGGCGGCAGTTGGTAACATCCACCAGCAGCCTGTATGCGCAGATGAAATCCACCCCCAGGAGTGGCGTAGACACGGCAGCCATGAGGAAATCCTAGACAAAACGGCGGCCGCCGAAACACACATCCACATACCTCGTGCCGTAGGTACGAATGGGTGTGCCGTTGGCGGCGTCCATCAGGGGGCCATGGCCGCCAGCCATAGTGTCCAGAGGCCTTGCCGGCAGGATGCTGCGCTGAGCCCCAGAATCGACCAGCAGCCGCCGGCCGGACAAGGTGTCAGTGACGAACAACAGCCTGCAGTCCCGACCAGCGCTCACAGCTGTTAATGAGCGCTGGCCCGGGCTTTTCCCGGGGCCCCAAAACTGCAAGGCTGGCGACACTGCTTGGCCTTGGCCCCAAACCTGCCGTGGTAGTAACAACACCCGTCGTCACGCCCAGGGCCCACTGGCCCAGGGCCCCACCAGATGGATGTTAAGACGGCCTATTTGCATGCACCGATTAACTGTGAAATATATATGTAGCAATATATATGTAGCAACCACAAGGTTTTGAGAATGAGTCTGAAACAGGTGGGAAAATGGTGTGTAAATTACACACCAAAGAAATTGGAATGTTATGTTATATACATATTAGAGCTGTCAGTTAAACGCGTTATTAACGGCGTTAACGCAAACCAATTTTAACGGCGTTAAAACATTCATCGCGCGATTAACTCAATTATTTTATTAAAAAAAAAACAAAGAAGCAGTAGCCTGACTGCTATGTTCAAATGACATTTGTTCAAAGCAGTCGTTTAATTGCACTATAGGCTCTTTTTTTGTATCGTCCTGATTTGATCAGTATATGCCAATGTTGTTATCAATAAAAAATCTTTTGCACAAGGCAAGCCGATGCACTTCACCATGTTGATAAGAGAATTAAAATGAGAAGAATTATGGGACAAAAAAATCAAGGGATATTTAGCATAGAAAAAGAATTTGCGATTAATCGTGAGTTAACTATGACATTAATGCGATTAATCACGATTAAATATTTTAATCGCTTGACAGCTCTAATACATATCTAACTGAGAATGGTTTTGAACAGAATCCTGCTAACAACTGTGTGTACACAAGAGAAAAACAGGACAAAAAGGTTATTTTGATCATGTGGGTTGATGATCTAATTGTAGCCACTAGCGATGAGGATCTACTGAACAGTGTGAAGAGAATGCTTGCAGAGAGGTTCAGGATGAAGGATCTAGGGAGGTTGAACCATTTTCTGGGGATAGACTTTAACCAAACAGAGGGTCAGGTTACAATGTCACAGCAGAGATATGCAACCAAGATACTAGAGAGGTTTGAAAGGCAGGATTGCAGGCCAAGAGAGACTCCGGGCCCTATCTTGCATCCGGCGCAAGTGACTTAGTCACTGGCGCATGTGTCGTTGCTAGTTTACAACTGGCGCAGAGCGTTCTTTTCCCACCACCGCCACTCGCCGGTAAATTAGGGATTGATCATGCGCCCCAAGGGGCGGTTCGGCGGAAGGAGGAGGCGTGTTCTGGCGCAAACGGTATTTTGCCGTTTCTGAATACCATTGCGCTACTGACCAGGAAATACCTGGTTTAAAGTCAGTGGCGCGTTGTTCAGATGCTATTTTAAGGGCGCATGCAAACATGCGCATGCGATGCATACGGATTGCTTGTGCACCTCGCGCATACACTTTGCCTCTCCCATCTACCTAGCCGCACATTCTTGGTAAATTATTTGGGAAAGAACAGCTGATGCAGCGGTAATAAGTTGTACTTTTAAATCAATGCATCTACAAACACCGTACAGCAAACACATATTTTCTTGACACAGACATCGTGTAGGCCTACATGCCCATAACTTTTAGGATTGATGAGTATTTGATCGTGAAAAACATTGTATTACCGCGAGTGAGTGTTAAAAAGAATGAATGAATGCGGGCGCGCGTGTGTGCTCTGTTTAAACACACGCAAACTAAACACGTAATGCATAATACAATCAATGGCAATGTCTATTACCGCGGGGAAACATGCATATTAGGATAGCATACAATACTGATAAGAAACAATGTTTATAATGTATTGCGTATATCATTAAATAGAACCACAGTTACCGCATATCATAGGTTATATCATATACGTTTTCTTTGCCGAAATTTATTTGAGGACTCAGTATTTCTGAAGTTGTGGAAGAGACCCCTTATTCCATGTGTGAATTAGGCCATATTATTTGGCAATAAACTGAGCCGTTTGCAGTTTGAAATTCATGTGCATCTGTGTCATCGGAGACTGCAGACGCGCTGTCAAAATCAACTCGTCCGATTCAAATGCGCTCATGGCTCTTAAAGGGGATGGGAGCTGGCACTCTCATTGGTTTGTTGGACGTTACGCCCAAACCACACCTATGGGTAACTAGGCTGCTTCAGACCAACCCTTTTGACACTTGCGCCGCGACGCAAGTGTCATTTATCCGCCTGTAAAATAGCGATAGCCCGTAGAACCGCCCACAAAGCTACTTGCGCTTTGCGCTTCCCACTTGCGTTTCAGACCGTTAAAATAGGGCCCTCCATGTTTAAGTGAGAGCCAAGTTTAATATACTTTTCCACATGCACTCGACCAGATCTAAGCTTTGTGGTCAGTAAATTATCCCAGCATTTTGCTGAACCAACTGAAGAACATTGGAACACAGTAAAACAAGTTTTCAGATACCTCAAAAGGTACAAAGGAACAAGAGTTATGCGTCAAAGGAAGCGACACAAAGAGACTAGGACTCAGAATGTACTGTGATGCTGACTGGGCATCAGACGTAACATATAGGCGTATGACAGGATATTGTGCCAGTTTAAGTGAGGGATGCTCATCTCATGGAAAAGCAGAAAACAACCAACAGCAGCGTTATCTAGTACAAGTCTTTAGCATCAGCCTTACAGGAATGTATCTACTTTGAACAGCTACTAGAAGGGATGGACAAATACAAATATACACAAACAAAGGTGTACGAAGACAACCAGGGAGGGTCGGATGGTGTATAGGGGCGATTTGGGCGACGCACTACCAACTGGGAGAAAGAGGATTTTTTTTTTTTTTATTCTATCACGGCAAAAGTAGTTTTCAGTGTTCTAGACCTATTATCTGTCATTGTCCAATCAGAATCGTCAGATTCAAGTCGCGTTTCAAATGGTCCCGCCTCTATGGGCGAATTCATCTACGTGGAAATTGCCCAAGCCTTCTCCGTTGACTCTAATGTTAAAACATTTTTTTTTCGGAAATTGAGCCTTCAATGCATTTTCAATGGGGATTTGGGACTCGCCCTAACGTGCTTGCGTCATACGTAACTGAGCAAAGAGCGCGAAGGGATATCTTCGATCAAGTCACTTGCTGATTTCAACATGGCTGCAAATGTGCGCAATTCCGTTTCGTCTCTCAAAGAAGTTCCTTTTAGTCGACGATCCAATTCAGAAAAATTGGAAATTAAATATATTGTATATAGTTCTCTGCAAACCTATGGTGGCATCATGCCTTCAGTGTGTATATTGTATATAGTTCTCTGCAAACCTATGGTGGCATCATGCCTTCAGTGTGTATATTGTATATAGTTCTCTGCGAACCTATGGTGGCATCATGCCTTCAGTGTGTATATTGTATATAGTTCTCTGCGAACCTATGGTGGCATCATGCCTTCAGTGTGCATATTGTATATAGTTCTCTGCGAACCTATGGTGGCATCATGCCTTCAGTGTGTGTATTGTATATAGTTCTCTGCAAACCTATGGTGGCATCATGTCTTCAGTGTGTATATTGTATATAGTTCTCTGCAAACCTATGGTGGCATCATGCCTTCAGTGTGCATATTGTATATAGTTCTCTGCAAACCTATGGTGGCATCATGCCTTTAGTGTGTCTTGAACAACAACACATAAAAGGTTTCACATATTATATTGATATTTTATCGTATTTGTCTAAATGCATACTTAACTGTAGATAGATTTATGAGTGAAGTTACCAACACAATAGATTGTCCGTAACCAGTGATGCCAGTAACGCGTTAATTAGTAACGCGTTACTGGCCTCAGACCACTTATTTCAGTAACGAGTAATCTAACGCGTTACTATTTCCAAACCAGTAATCAGATTAAAATTACTCATCAAAGACACTGCGTTACAATTTTTTTACCGGATCTTGGATTGGGAGTCAGTCAGTCAGTCAGTCAGTCAGTCAGTCAGTCAGTCAGTCAGTCAGTCAGTCAGTGCGTGTGCGTGTGCGTGTGAAGCCTATGTCTGTTACGGTTGCGGACCGACGCCCCGCCCTCATGGGTAAAACCCTCCGTTTGTCAATGGCCGTGCAAATTACCATGTGTTTTTCCATGCATGTGATTTGTTTACATTTATGTTAGTTTTGATGTGCCTTTCCCCGGACGTGATTGGTTGCTGCATCGGAAAGCCGAGGATCCAGGAAGACAAAATACGGGCGGGCTCAACATTCGCGGCAGCTTTTCTCGGATTTGCAGCTTGCCATTTAGGTCTTCAAATGCTTAGCTTGTTACTTGATTGAGGCTCTTGTTAGTTACCAGGGAACTGGGCCAGGGTAAGGTTGTTAGAGGTTATCGAAAACCGACACGCAGTTACACCTTTGTTAAGAAACACTAGGCGCACTTGTATTTTGGTAGCTTCTCTTTGGTTATATTCATTTCTTTGATTTGGACAGCACCCAATGGTCCTTTTCCTTTTGTAGTTTTGCCTCCTCTGTTAGTGTTTAATTGATTACCCCAAGCTCCGGGTTAAATAAACAACTTTAAGTTAACCAACGACATCGGGGGCCTGTACCACGAAGCTCGCTTAGAGGGTTAGCGAGGTATGTTGAGCTCAAAGCCTGGGTTAGTTGTACCACGAAAGTCGATCTCTTTTAGCGTCGCTGTATCACCATGGTGACTTATGCTCGCAACCAAACCTGGTCGGGAGCAGTTTTTCGGCTTAGTCTAGCCGGAGATCGGCTACTTAAATCGGCGTGCGCAGCATCCTAGCCCCTCCTCTGACAATGGCGTCACCATTTGTGGGTGTTCCCGTGGACCTTGGCGCACTTCTCGTACAGGCGTCTCTACGGAGACAGAGGGTTTTACGGGACAGAACCGATCCCTTGGCATTGTCTGACGATATTCCGATTTCAGACTTTATTGTCATTGTGCAAACAACGAAATCATCATCATTCTATTTGGATTAATGGCGAACAATTCTGCATTTGGCATAGTTATTTTATAGACAATATGCAGAATCTTTTCACTTATACGCATATAGACTAGGGCTGGGCGATATGGACCAAAAGTCATATCTCGATATCTTCAAGCAGAATATCGATATAAGATAAATATCGATATTTGTCGAAGGGGGGGGGGGGGTTGGACTAGACACTGCCTCCGGGGGGGGGGGACTAGACACTGCCTCCGCCTCGTGTTTGAGAACATTATAATATATAACATCACGGCCAAAAGCTTTTTGCGCCTCCGAAATATTATGAACCGTAACGACTGCGTGGGGGGGGCGGACATGACATGCTATTTTATGTATTCTTTAATATAGGTATTAGTGGGCAACTAACACAGTATTCAAAGACATTCCCGAAATTCTGCCGTGCAGCCACGGTACCATGCGCACTGTTTACAGTGGATGTATCGCAATGGCGAGGCGCACATAGCCTTTAGCCGTGTTCTGTTAATATTCTAGAACACACGGGAGGCATGTCGCAGTTCATGTACTTCAGCGAGTCAAAGCCAAAGTTCCTTTCCCCCAATTCCTTCTCAACCATGGCTCAGATAACCCCCAATACAGTCTCGCAGAGTAAGGGGAGGAGCTTAGATGCTTTGTGACAGACCAAGACATTCCAAATCAGCTCGCTTGAGCCTCAGTTTTTTCAAAGGCGAGCAGAATAGCTAGTGCTCGTTTTACACCAAACGCAAGTTTTAGCCACTGGGGGGACCATAGGCAGGCTAGGGGAACTCATATTTATGTTAGAAAACCTCATAAAGTGAGATTTTCATGTCATGGGACCTTTAATGTTTTATGTTTGGGTCTCGCGGAGTGAGAAACCTTGAAGTTACTGTGGAGTAACCGTTATTACTATACCTACCTACCGTTTCGATTTACAATTACTATTCCTACCGTTCAGAATTTAATACAGTTTGATGGTTGAATAAACCGTGGACTAGACACTGCCTCCGCCTCGTATTTGAGAACATTATAATATATAATATCACGGCCAAAAGCTGTGTGCACCTCCGGAATATTATGGACAGAATTGCAACCCTTTGGTTGCGACAGTTTTTAAGCACTCTCCACAAATTATGTGATTTTGTAATTCGTCAGACAATTTATATCCAAACCATTTCCATACTATGGAGCCGTTGGTCTTTCGCTTGCAAACAAGCTCCTCGGAGCTGCATGCGCAGGCGGACTCCATAGCTGTGTTCGAAATCGTTCCCTATCATGGATATAGTGCACTATATAGGGTGCTCGCCATTTTGTAGTGGTGTTCGAATCCTCAGTGGTTAATTTCATGCACAATATAGTGCACTTAAAATACCCAATGAATAGTGAACGATTTCGAACACGGCTCATGTTTCAAAAAGTGACGTGAGTCAGTGGAGGGGGGGGGGGCAGGCAGAGACTGTGTGTGTGAGCCGGAGGCAGAGCGGGAGAGACGTAAGCAGAGTTACGAAATAGCAGGCGGCAGGCGCGGTTCGAAACTGGTGTTATTTGGAACAAATGTGCTGTAATTTCAACGCAAATTAAATTATATCGATATAGACGATATGTTCTCGTTTCATATCGCTTTTGAAAAAATATCTATATATTTTAAATATCGATATATCGCCCAGCCCTAATATAGACTGCTTGATCTATCGTAAAGGTGAGAAAAATGACGCAAAAAACGCCCCTTTCAAGTGAACGCGCACTGAACCTAAAGCGGAAAACCTGGTTCAACTAATTGAATCTAAAGTGAGCTTCGTGGAACCATTTAACTCTGATTGCGAGTTGCGGCTCTGTCGAGCCAGGTTTTCCCAAGAAAGCCTGGGTATGTTCAGCGAGGTTCGTGGTATACCCCCCCGGTTTTATGTTGCCACCCCTTGGGGACGGGGGACGTAACAGTCTCCAAATACTTCAATCTATCAGTGGCGAGTGTCGACCTTGACTCCCCAGAGTCCGCGCCACCAGTTGTTATTAGCGGCGGTATTAGTTGCGCGGTGCTGCGTGTGTGTGTGTGTGTGTGTGTTGCGCTGGAGCAACGGCAGCAGAGAGAGCGCGTGGGAGCCTCTACGTTATTGCCAGAGAACCAAACCCACAGGGATGTCCGATCAGCTCGAGCGCTAGAACGCGGTGTTTACGTCACGCACATGGAGATGCGTGCGGTGATCACCCCGTAAAGCGCACGGTGATATTTTGTCTAGCGGTTGAAAGCCGTGTGTCAGTGTGTGCACAACAGGGCCGTAGCACCAAATTCTGGGCCCTGTATACAAGAGGTACTGATGCCCCCCCCCGAATTCCCCCTACCCGCCCCCTGCGCAGAATTGTTGAGGGGGGGGGGGGGGGGGCAAAAAGTTAGTTTTGGCAAAACCGGTTGTAATTTTTTATTTTGAGGCGGCAGGGGATGTTTTCGCAGCTAAATGTAACTAATAAAGTAACTTGTAATCTAACTTAGTTACTTTTAAAATCAAGTTATCAGTAAAGTAACTAAGTTACTATTTTAAGGAGTAACTAGTAATCAGTAATCTGATTACTTTTTCAAGGTAACTGTGGCAACACTGTCCGTAACACACTCACCCCTTTTAGAATCTCATTCTCTCACTCTCACTCTCTCACAAACACACATACAGATAGAGACAGAGAGAGAATGTTAACTTGTGTATACCAGTAATTCCCAATTATTATTGATGTATTTGCACTTTTAATCTTGCTGAATTCTACAAGGCAAATAAATTAACTAAAAACGTAGTTCCCTGGCTCCATTCGTCTTTGTAAGGAAATGTTCAATTTTGTCTTTATTGTTTTGTCAGAATGCACCAGAATGCTTCGTTTTTATATGAAAAACACAAAAAAATCTTCAGGGGGAGGAGGGCCCCAGACCCCCCTACAGGGGTTTGGTTTACAAATGTGTTGACAAAGCGAGCCAATACACTAAAGCTAAAGAAGTTTGCTCAGGATATGTTTGGCACTTAAAAATGCAGAGTATATCTGTGTTAAGCCAAAGAGGGAAACCGTGTTATTGTTCTGTATTTCAGGTAACCCAGTGCGCCAAGTGCGAGGTGGGGTGTTAAGTGTCAATATATGATTGCGCCCTTACTCTGAAGGGACAACGTGATGATGTCACTACGTTCTAGTGAAGTAAAGCGCAGGTCAAACTGGCCCGTTGTACAGTGTCGTTGAACCGACTGGACGGTAGTCAGTCATGTATTCTAGAGAAGAAATACGCCATAAAGGCTAAAGAGAATCTATCGCTTTGCTTATTCTTTCACCACGCCAGAGACGAGGAGTCACCGCTCCATCTCAGCTTAACAATGTCAATAACAAAGTATGGTGAATTATGTCTATAGAGTCCACCACAAGACTACACTTTGTTGCTCAAATGTAATATTACTTCTCCTCCTTGTGCCTCCCAAAATGTCTTTACACTTTGTTGCTCAAACTTAATATTACTTTTCTCCTTGAGCCTCCCCATATGTCTTGCGATATTGATATCCCCCCCCCCCTGTGGACTGTTTTAGTTGTTTTATTTTTCTTATGTTTTGTGTGTATGCTATGTGTGACTTTAGGCTACTGCTGCCTGTCTTAGCCAGGACACTGGAATTGTTGTTTAATCACAATGATGAATATTATTTTTCAACTATCCAATAGTAGTTGCCTTGCATTTTAAAATATCAATGCACTTTTCAGCCCTGAATAACAGTAAAAGCTATTTAACAATTGATTTGCATGCATAGTATACTACACTTTCCATTGAACAATTACCATTGTTACCATAATTGACAAATTTGATAATGTAATCAAATGCTCACCCACTAGCTGCTTTCAGACAAGACTAAGACTAAGTCCTGATATTTTCCTGATGGGCCGTATGTGTGAACAACATATCCTGACATTTTTACCCTGAAAATCTCCTGAATAATACTACCCCTGAGGTAGTATTTTCTCTGTAGGAAATGTAAATGACCTTATATGTGAATGAGGAGTAGAAAGTAGGCATTTCTCAGACCACTTCAGTGGGCGTGTTGATGACGGTTCTACATGTCATTGAGTGGCCCCCTAAATGTCGCCTTTCGCCTTTTGATCGCTGAATGGTTAAAAAATATTCAAATGTTGGCACTGCTTTTAAGAGTCATTTGTGCTGAACGAATGTTATATGTTGTAAAATGATAGGCAAAATGTTATTATATTATGGGCTCAGAAATGTCTTATATTATCGACTGGGGTTTCCACATTATTGCTATGGGTTTAATTACAACTAGAGGTTGAGCGCGCGCGATACGCGCGGGAAAACTCTAGTATAATATAGAATATCACGGACAAAAGCAGTGTGCGCTTCCGGATGATATTATGAATCCTAAACGACTGCATTGGGTTCTCTGACGTCTCTGGTACTTCCACAACAAGTAAAATATCGTAGTGGTGGTTATCTCGGCCATGGTTGAGAAGGATTTGGCGGAATGAAACTTTGGCTTTTGGTAGCAAAAGTTTAGAAGCCCCTACTCCTCCCATCTCATTTTAAAGTTTGCGCAAGTAAAGTTGGTGTACTCGTGTGAGATATTCTGGCCGCTTTTGGTGTGAAGGCAGCAAGAGAGAGACCAACACAGAAGCGCTGTGTACCTGTATGTGATCGTTCCTCAACATGGCTTTCAGTTTCTTGTGTTCGTTGGAGGCCGTGTTCTTCTCTCCAAACGTGAAACTAACCAGCCAGCGGTGATGTGCCAGTTGGCTCTGGAAAAAAAATGCACAGCATTTTACCTTTATTTTTACCTGGAAGCCTCTGACCAGAATGTTCCTCATGTTTAGACCAGGGTCAGGGTTAGGGTGAGGGTCAGGAGGATGAGGTACCTGGAAGGTGTCCTTGGTGAGGAGGGGGAGGTCAGGGAGGTGATTGATGATCTGATTGTAGATCTCTCTACTGTCCAGAGTTTGCAGCCACTAGAGAAAAACAAATATTCATCATTAAATGACTTTTCCACCTACCAGCACACGCCTTGTTTTTAAGGCTAGTAAGTGACCTACCAGGGTTAAGGTTATTTAGTGACCTACCAGGGTTAGTGACCTACCAGGGTTAGGGTTAGTCAGTGACCTAACAGGATTAGGGTTAGGTAGTGACCTACCAGGGTTAGGGTTAGGTAGTGACCTACCAAAGTTAGTAAGTTACCTACCAGGGTTGGTTACTGACCTACCAGTAGGGGTGTACGGTATAAACGATGCTGAAGGTATACCGGTGTGAATTTGCGCTACGGTATGGAAGTTGCAACCTGGTCTCACAGGAATCCGTGTAATGACTACGGACGCTTAACTCGAAATCCGTGGCCACATCACGGAAACACGCCGATTTCCGTGATGTGGCCACGGAATTTGCTCCAATGCAAGTTAATGACACTGATGTTCCGTGGCTCACACACGGATCCCCGTTTCAACGAGCGAGTCGACCACGGGGATTAATTCAAAACCCGTGGTGGTCTCACTGAAACACTTAAATTGTCCTTGATGTGTCCACGGAAGTTGCTCCAATGCAAGTAAATGACACTGATATTCCGTGGCACACACACACAGATTCCCGTTTCAATCTGTGTGTGTGCCAAAGTTGACCACGGCGGGGGCTTGACTCAAAAACCGTGCTGGTCTGACGGAATCACTTAAACACATTCTCACTCCGAACGCGTCGATTTTTGACGAACGGTCAGTGACTTTGGCTTCAGTTTCTGACGCAAAAGGGTACCCTTGTGTTTCTTTTTTCGACGCATGGGGTTTTCAAATCGTTACAATCTAACCCCTTCACGGGGGACCCGACGGCTGCGCATAGAGACGCTATGAGCATTCATCCCATTGGCTAACGGTGGACCTTGCGCTTCTTTTTTCGACGCAGGGGGTTTTCCACTCATTGCAATGTAATCCCTCCACGGCAATATATGAAGCTATGAGCATTCATCCCATTGGCTAACGGAAGACCCGGTGGCTGCACATTAACGGCGAAGTTACAGTGAAATATGTGACATTCCTCAACACAACTACACCAACGTGTCCTTGTTAATTACAAAACATGTATGGGTTAAGTTTATGGACATCAGTTGTCCTGTTTTGTGTTTTGATTGAGAGAAACAATCGTTTTTTTGATCAGTGTTGGGTAGCTGAGGTCATTGCTATAGAGGCCACGTCCGTGCGCTTTTTTTGGACAACTGACAGAGCAACCCTTTCTCATCAAAATTACGTTCCCAGAGAACTATTCGGCATTCTCAATTACGTTTGTCTAAAAAACGTATTTTGTCCGTGATTACGTTTTATTGAACATATTGTAATGACCTCGCCGGTGACATAACGATGTCGAGTCATTAGTAATTGAAGGAACTTTTAATGGACCAAAACCAGGTCACTGACACCCGTAACTAACGGCAGAAATCCCACCCAAAACAAACCCTGGTTACCCCGGCAACCCCCAACACGGTCTCACTCACGTGCAGGCCCCCACCCTCGTGTTCTTCCAAGGCCCTCCCCCAGCTGACCTAATGATTCACCCCCACACTGATTGACAAGAAGAACATTACAATACATGCACACAGAACAACTGGCATAACGGACAACGAAATACAATGCAACACATAACACACAAACTATTTAACTGTCCCAGGGTCGCTACAATATCGTAAATACGAATTCGTTCTCAGCCTATTTTTGCCATTTATTTACCGTGTTACTATGGCAGAATAAAGAATAAATTCATGCATTATCATTCAACTTGAACATGTGTTTTTACAGTATAGAGTGGTGGAGAGGGATGACGTGTGTTGGCAAACCCGGAAGTGAGCGTCGCCCTCGGTTCCCTTGACAAAAAGCCAGCGGGTTTTCCATTGGATTTTGGATTATTGCAGAAAAATCCTCAACTCCTCAAAAACGGAAAATAAATAAATAAATAAAAATAAACGTGCTCCAAAGAACGAAGTGTAAACCAATGCATTCTGAATGGGAGTGTTTCTCCGATTTTTCCATGCTACACAACGAAATGTAAACCCATGCAAATAAAGACTTCATGGTCATAATAATTTAAATATCATTAATCTACTACTGAGTGTGTAGGGAGTTATTCTATTTTTTTCAACGGGGCTGAATCCAGTCACTTGACCGTCATGGTTGCTATGGTGGTTGCTATCGACCGCCCCCTCTAATACTCGTGGCTCTAAAAACCACGCGGCAAAGGAGCTGCCGTCAATTGGGTTGTTTTTGTCGTAAACTAGGGTCCGATGGTTGAAAAATAGACGGATATTCCAAGGCATCCTTAAAAGGCAGCTTGGATGTGTTTATTTTCTGCAGTTTAGACTTCTTCTTTAACAAATTTTTGAAAGCAAAACACCAAGCTCATTGATTTAACGAGGGAGGGTTATTTGAAACAATTTATTAAATAAATATTTGTGAGAGGTCATTCCTTTTCCTGATTTTACTTCCTATTTATGTCTAGGGTAAACCCCTACTGTCCACAAGCATCCCCCCCTCCCCATATGGATTTGGAGAATTGTTGCCACGTCCCAGTGGTGGAGGTATCATATATATATGAAAGAGGGCATTCAATTATAGCCTACTACAATGATCAATTAGGAGGCCGAAGCCCTAAAGGAAGTGATGCAATAGGTGACTGAGTCGACAACATTTAAGTAAGCTGTATAGGGTCTCTTATATATCAAAGGGGGTCTCAAAGGACGCATACGCTTCAACCTGTGGCTCCAGCACTACAGGAAATGACTCAGCAAGTGCTCCATCTCGTTGCAACTCACCCAGCAGCTCGCTTGCAAGATTTTGGCCTGAAGTTTTTCCCAGACCTACACCCTAGCCATCCAACATGCATATCTGAGAATCAGGCCTCTCTTTAATAATGAAAAAAAGTTATGAGAGAAACACACATTCACTTTTTGTTATCTCATAAGCGGCTTGGTGCCGGCTCCTTTTGACCTTTTGACCCCCGACTTCAAAAACGTGGCCACAGGCCAGCTGTGTCTACACACCTTTAGCCACAAATGTACACCTCCATCCCACAAAAAATGGGGACTAGAAACTAACCTCTGTCTTATGTACATTTACTGTACTGTTGGAGGTCACGCCCCTTTGCCGACCTTTTCGAGATAGCTAGGGATGCTAAAATGTTTACACACATTTCCCGGGGCCCCGTGAACGACATATCCGAGATTTGGAGTTCTAGCCCTTAGAGAAAAAAAGTTTTCCCAAATGGAGTGTCATTTGGACAAAGCCCCTCAGAAGTGTAGCCTGCAAGACCTAATGGTTCAGAATGTGGTGGAAAAAATGTGGTGGAAAAACTTGGCCCGGTCGGACCCCGAGGGCAGGAAGGGGGGCCCTTCCTGCCCAAAACTTGGCCCGGTCAGACCCCGAGGGCAGGCCCCCCCTTCCTGCCCTCGGGGTCCGACCGGGCCAAGTTTCGGTGCGGAGGTCCCAGTTAGGCCCTAGAATAAGGTATTAAAATTTCAGGGCGGTAGGACCTTCCTATCTCAAAAACTGTTTTTCCACCACATTCTGAACCATTAGGTCTTGCAGGCTACACTTCTGAGGGGCTTTGTCCAAATGACACTCCATTTGGGAAAACTTTTTTTCTCTAAGGGCTAGAACTCCAACTCTCGAAAAGGTTGGCAAAGGGGCGTGACCTCCAACAGTACAGTAAATGTACATAAGACAGGTTAGTTTCTAGTCCCCATTTTTTGTGGGATGGAGGTATACATTTGTGGCTAAAGGTGTGTAGACACAGCTGGCCTGTGGCCACGTTTTTGATGTCGGGGATCAAAAGGTCAAAAGGAGCCGGCACCACGCCGCTTATGAGATAACAAAAAGTTAATGCGTGTTTCTCTCATAACTTTTTGTCATTATTAAAGAGAGGCCTGATTCTCAGATATGCATGTTGGATGGCTAGGGTGTAAGTCTGGGAAGAACTTCAGGCCAAAATCTTGCAAGCGAGCCGCTGGGTGAGTTGCAACGAGATGGAGCACTTGCTGAGTCATTTCCTGTAGTGCTGGAGCCACAGGTTGAAGCGTATGCGTCCTTTGAGACCCCCTTTGATATATAAGAGACCCTATACAGCTTACTTAAATGTTGTCGACTCAGTCACCTATTGCATCACTTCCTTTAGGGCTTCGGCCTCCTAATTGATCATTGTAGTAGGCTATAATTGAATGCCCTCTTTCATATATATATTATACCTCCACCACTGGGACGTGGCAACAATTCTCCAAATCCATATGGGGAGGGGGGGATGCTTGTGGACAGTAGGGGTTTACCCTAGACATAAATAGGAAGTAAAATCAGGAGAAGGAATGACCTCTCACAAATATTTATTCAATAAATTGTTTCAAATAACCCTCCCTCGTTAAATCAATGAGCTTGGTGTTTTGCTTTCAAAAATTTGTTATAGAAGTCTAAACTGCAGAAAATAAACACATCCAAGCTGCCTTTTCAGGATACCTTGGAATATCTGTCTATTTTTCAACCATCGGACCCTAGTTTACGACAAAAACAACCCAATTGACGGCAGCTCCTTTGCCGCGTGGTTTTTAGAGCCACGAGTATTAGAGGGGGCGGTCGATAGCAACCACCATAGCAACCATGACGGTCAAATGACTGGATTCAGCCCCGTTGAAAAAAATAGAATACCTCCCTACACACTCAGTAGTAGATTAATGATATTTAAATTATTATGACCATGAAGTCTTTATTTGCATGGGTTTACATTTCGTTGTGTAGCATGGAAAAATCGGAGAAACACTCCCATTCAGAATGCATTGGTTTACACTTCGTTCTTTGGAGCACGGTTATTTTTATTTATTTTCAGTTTTTGAGGAGTTGAGGATTTTTCTGCAATAATCCAAAATCCAATGGAAAACCCGTTGGCTTTTTGTCAAGGGAACCGAGGGCGACGCTCACTTCCGGGTTTGCCAACACACGTCATCCCTCTCCACCACTCTATACTGTAAAAACACATGTTCAAGTTGAATGATAATGCATGAATTTATTCTTTATTCTGCCATAGTAACACGGTAAATAAATGGCAAAAATAGGCGGAGAACGAATTCGTATTTACGATATTGTAGAGACCCTGGGACAGTTAAATAGTTTGTGTGTTATGTGTTGCATTGTATTTCGTTGTCCGTTATGCCAGTTGTTCTGTGTGCATGTATTGTAATGTTCTTCTTGTCAATCAGTGTGGGGGAGAATCATTAGGTCAGCTGGGGGAGGGCCTTGGAAGAACACGAGGGTGGGGGCCTGCACGTGAGTGAGACCGTGTTGGGGGTTGCCGGGGTAACCAGGGTTTGTTTTGGGTGGGATTTCTGCCGTTGGTTACGGGTTTCAGTGAACTGGTTTTGGTTCATTAAAAGTTCCTTCAATTACTAATTACTCGACATTGTTATGTCACCGGCGAGGTCAATATGTTCAATAAAACGTAATCACGGACAAAATACGTTTTTTAGACAAACGTAATTGAGAATGCCGAATAGTTCTCTGGGAACGTAATTTTGATGAGAAAGGGTTGCTCTGTCAGTTGTCAAAAAAAGCGCACGGACGTGGCCTCTATGGCAACGACCTCAGCTACCCAACACTGATCAAAAAAACGATTGTTTCTCTCAATCAAAACACAAAACAGGACAACTGATGCCCATAAACTTAACCCATACATGTTTTGTAATTAACAAGGACACGTTGGTGTAGTTGTGTTGAGGAATGTCACATATTTCACTGTAACTTCGCCGTTAATGTGCAGCCACCGGGTCTTCCGTTAGCCAATGGGATGAATGCTCATAGCTTCATATATTGCCTTGGAGGAATTACATTGCAATGACTGGAAAACCCCCTGCGTCGAAAAAAGAAGCACATGGTCCTCCGTTAGCCAATGGGATGAATGCTCATAGCGTCTCTATGTGCAGCCATCGGCTCTTCCGTTAGCCAATGGGATGAATGCACATAGCTTCATATATTGCCGTGGAGGGATTACATTGCAATGAGTGGAAAACCCCCTCCGTCGAAAAAAGAAGCGCAAGGTCCACCGTTAGCCAATGGGATGAATGCTCATAGCGTCTCTATGCGCAGCCGTCGGGTCCCCCGTGAAGGGGTTAAATTGTAACGAGTTGAAAACCCCATGCGTCGAAAAAATAAACACAAGGGTACCCTTTTGCGTCAGAAACTGAAGCCAAAGTCACTGACCGTTCGTCAAAAATCGACGCGTTCGGAGTGAGAATGTGTTTAAGTGATTCCGTCAGACCAGCACGGATTTTGAGTCAAGCCCCCGCCGTGGTCAACTTTGGCACACACACAGATTGAAACGGGAATCTGTGTGTGTGTGCCACGGAATATCAGTGTCATTTACTTGCATTGGAGCAACTTCCGTGGACACATCAAGGACAATTTAAGTGTTTCAGTGAGACCACCACAGGTTTTGAATTAATCCCCGTGGTCGACTCGCTCGTTGAAACGGGGATCCGTGTGTGAGCCACGGAACATCAATGTCATTAACTTGCATTGGAGCGAATTCCGTGGCCACATCACGGAAATCGGCGTGTTTCCGTGATGTGGCCACGGATTTCGAGTTAAGCGTCCGTAGTCATTACACGGATTCCTATGAGACCAGTTTGGGATTTTGACGTTACCTCGGGACCGGTGTGACCGGTAGACAATGTTGTGTGTAACGCGTAACAAAGTAAGTAATGCGTTAATACTAGGGCTGTCAGTTAAACGCGTTATTAGCGGCGTTAACGTAATCCAATTTTAACAGCGTTATTTTTTTTATCGCGCGATTAACGCAAATTCATATAAAAAAAAAAAAAGCCTGACTGCTATGTTCAAGGCAGTATGTTTGTATGTTCATCGTTTAATTGCACCATAGGCTTTTTTTTGTATCTTCCTGTTTTGATCAGTATATGCCAATGTTGTTATCAATAAAAAAAAAATTGCACAGGGCAAGCCGATACACTTCTCCATGTTGATAAGAGCATTAAAATTAGAACAATCAATGGGACAAAGAAATCAAGGGATATTTAGCATAGAAAAAAAGATTTGCGATTAATCGTGAGTTAACTATGACAATAATGCGATTAATCACGATTAAATATTTTAATCGCTTGACAGCCCTAGTTAATAAAGTTCCCCAACTACTTTTTCATGTAAAAAGTAAAGTTACGAGCAACTACTGAAAATATGGTAACGAAACATAGTTCCTTTTTCAATTCGGCACCACGTTACTTTTCCCATGGACAGATTGACAGCGATACTGCCTTCTCAGGCAGTATGGCATTTGCTATTGCGCAAGTACGCAAGTACGCAGGTGCGCAGCAAGCGCTCCTGCGTGCTTGCGCAATAGTCCCTTCACAAGCTCTCATTCCACAACGTACGAGACAGACGCTGGTAGCGTGAAGCCGTCTCTACAATCAGACATTGCTTCCGCAGGCATTTTGAAAGACAGTCCTTACAACAAAATGCCAGTGGTGGAACGAGATGACAAACGTTGTCACTGTTTTGTCTATAGTGGCACTCCGTCTCACTCCTACTCGTCCTTTGTACCACTTGTTGGAGTCAGCTGACAGCGTTTGCAACGCGGGCGAAAAGACTAGACAATGTTCCTTCGTTTTTAAATGTTTACTTAAAAGTCTTCAAACAAAATACACGTCTTCAACAACTATATAAACTACGGTCTTACGCACGATCAAAAAACTGTTTAGCTTCAATCAATGTTAGACTCCAAACTGAATTACGTTACCATCGTTACCGTTAAACATAGAGAATAACATATTTACCATTTATACCTCACTAAATTATTAACAGTTTTACACATTACGAATTAACATAAAATTACTATTAGCATTTATTAATCATTTTAAACTAAATATTTATTATAAATCAATTATTGGCATATTGGCTCTTACATCTGTCTAAGGACATGGTTCCCTTTCAAAATGTCGATAGAAAGGGCTTTAAAGAGATGGTCAAAACACTCGATCCCAGGTACGCGTTACATGCACACTTCAGCCAAATTGAGATGCCAAAAACTATACGGCAAGGTCCGCAAGCAAGTTGAGAAACAAATCCATACTATTAAACATTAGTGTTTTTCAGAGATGGAAGTAACTTGGGAAAAGATTTTAATTTTTTTTATGCGGTTTTGCTGCCTTTCCAGTATTTTACCCCTTCAGAGGCATTTATATCGAAATTAGAAGATAAAATGAACATACCGTGATATAATACCGTTACCGTCTATTCCTCAAATCATACCGTGATATACATTTTAGTCCATACCGTACAGCCCTACCTACCAGCACACAGATATGTTTTTAGGATTAGTTAGTGACCTACCAGGGTTAGGGTTAGTTAGTGACCTACCAGGGTTAGGGTTAGTGTGTGACCTTACAGGTTAGTAAGTCACCTTACAGGGTTAGTTAGTGACCTACCAGAGTTAGTTAGTGACCTACCAGCACACTGCCTTGTTGTTGCAGAGAACTGCCAGGTGGAAAGTAGGCTGTGGCTCCGCTGGTCACCTGAAAATACAACAGCACTGAGGTTGTAATACAGGAATACTAACACTAATACTGGGAATACTAACGCTGATATGAATTTAATTAATTAATTAATTAATTAATATATATGCCGTATTTTTAAGGCGCATTGGAGGATAAGCCGCAGCAGCTAAATTGAATGTGTGCATATATAAGCTGCACTGGAGCCCGCCGCTTAAAGGTGGGGGGGCGCGGACCGGTCATAGAGCCTATAGAGCAGGCATCTCCAAACGGCGGACCGCGGTCCGGGTCCGGACCAAGTGACGGTCCTATCCGGACCCATGACCAATTAAAAATAATAATAAGAAAATATACGTTTTTTTATATTTTTTTATATTTCACTATACAAAGCATGATCATGTTAGTGAAATCATTTCTCACTGAAATACAAATTGAAAGGCAGAATAGTCTGTAGTGCAGCATAAAAACAGCAAAAAGCAATGATCTTCACAGAGCGAAGTTCATGCACTCACCGAACTCCGCCCCTCCCTCCGTCTGTCACGGCATGTGCGTAATAGCGTCACTCAGAAAATAGTTCAATTTTTTCAATTTTTTTGTTTATCGGAAGAGAGATTTGGAATGAGAAAATGGCTTGCTCGAAAATAAGGAAAGTTGACCCCGAAAACAGACATTGTAAAGATGAATGGACTGACCAATAATTGTTCATTCTTCCGCAAGGCAGTACAAAACCTTTGTTGTGTCTTTTATGTGTTGAAACCGTGGCGCTGATAAAAAGCGGGAATAGTAAGCGGCATTACGAATCCAAACACAGATCCTTCGAGGAAAAGTATCCCCAGAAGTCAGAAGTAAGAGCGTGGAAAATATCCGAGCTGAGAGCTCAATATGAGAGTTCTACGCGTGTCTTCACACACTCATTTACAGGCCAGCAACGTGCAAATGAATGCTCACTTAAGATTGCATGGATTTTGGGGCAACATAAAAAAAAAATCTGTGACACGACTGTTGTGAATGAGTGCTTGAACGCCGCTGCCGAGACGTTACTTGAAGGTAAACAAAGGGATGAATTGTGTGAAAAAATAAAGCAAATCCCAATGTGAGCTGCAACGACAACCAGGAAATCCGAATTGTTATCAGATGACGCACTGTCACAGCTTCATGCGGCTGTTCAGAGTGCCCCATCCTTAGACATTGATGAGTCTTCAGATGTAACGGATAATGCCCAGCTTTTGGTTTATGTGCGATTGTTTCATCAAGACAAGAAAGAGATCTGTGAAGACCTGTTGGGTCTAACACCACTTGAGACACTGTTTTGCTTACTTGAAATGAAGGCCTAATGCTCTTTTTGTGTTTATTTGAAATGTAGGTCGGGTGTGCCTGTTTTGCTTACTTGAAATGTAGGCCTAATGCAATCCCGGTGTCTGAGTTGTGACACCTCCCCTCCCCAACTCCCTTCCCCCCTCCCATATGCGTTTGTGATGTTTTTGATGTGATGCTTATGTGTTGGTGTTTTTTTTTGCTAATCCCTACACTGTGCCCCCCTTAAAGGAGCATAGTTTGGGGGATTGACAATTTTTTTTTTCCCCTCGTTACCCTCTTGTTTAGCTTTTTAAAATTTCTTATATAACGCGGGCCGCATGGTTCTTGTTGAACAAGCGCCTCACAGTCTCTCCGTCCTGTCTCCCCACACCGTCTTTCATGTTTCTTGGACGGAATGTAACTGGGAATTTCGTTGCTCTGTTGCTCTGTAACATGTGCAATGACAACAATAAATTCAATTCAATTCATTTGTGTTTATTTGAAGTGTAGGCCTAGTGTTCCTGTTCTGCTTACTTCACATGTAGGCCTTATGCACTTTTTATGTTTACTTGAATTGCAGGCCTAATGTACCTCTTTTGTTTACTTGAAATGTTAATATATGTTATGTCTTACTAGTTTTTCATGGTTAAAAGTAAGCTATTTGGAAATTGAAAATAAATAAATCTGAAATTCTAAGGTAATATGCCGTGTTGATTGTATTTGACAAAAGAAGGCTATTAGGACGTGGTAGGTTCGGACCTTTCTTGGAAGGAATTTTTAGTAACTGGACCTTGTTCAATTTTAATTGAAGACCCCTGCTATAGAGTTAAAGTTGGTGGACTGTAACCTGTAAAATCCATAGATTTAGGAGGTCCCCTAGTGGCCGTTAGCTGTAAAAATCCATAGATTAGCCGCAGTGTTATATAAACCGCAGAATCGAAAAATGGGAAAAAAAAGGCGTGGTTTATAGTCCGGAAATTACGGTACACTAACGTTCAAAAGATTCTGATCACTTAGAAATGTCCATATTTTTAAAGAATAGCACTGTTTTTTTCAATGAAGATTACATTAAATTATTCGGAAATACAGTCTAGACATTGTTAATGTGGTAAATGACTATTTGTGCTGGAAACGGCGCAATCTTAATGGAATATCTACATAGGTATACAGAGGCCCATTCCAACAACCATCACTCCTGTGTTCTAATGGTACTTTGCTGAGCTCATCGTGTTCAAAGGCTAATTGATCATTTGAAAACCCTTGTGCAATTATGTTAGCACAGCTGAAAACTGTTGAATAAAAGTGTGAGTTTTCATGGAAACATGAAATTGTATGGCTGAACCCAAACTTTTAAACTGTAATATATATATATCCCATATGGAATATAGGGCTACTAAACCCTTTATTATTTAAAGATGCAATTGCATGAGCGCTCAACATAATTCCAGTAACAGGAAATTACACGCGAGCACCCCGTTTCCAGGGGGTCACCTTGAACCGTAACACTGGACAGACGGCAGGTCCTGAACATTGAAAATACAAGAAAACTACTGTGAATTACATTGTTCACTTGAATCTCCGGTTGTTTTTTTTGTTTGATCCAAGGAAGATTTAATCTACGATGGCGAGCTTTGCCCAATAGAACTGTGGATGGTTTGGATACGGCGTGGCCAGCCGTGAACACCGCCATAGACGAATAGACGATTGTGAAGATCCATTCATAACAGATAAGACAACAAATAGATACACACTAACCTACCCGGGTAGTAGTAAGAGAAACTCAAACACACATATCCGGATATTCCCCCCTGAACTAGACATTCCTTGACCGAACAACTCCTTTCCCAAAGAGTACTGTAGCTGGGGAATCCAGCTACAAAGGACTTATTCTTTTGATTTTGTTTGTTTGTTATTTTCAAAAGCTTGTTTTGCATCAAATGTCAATGTTTTATGATGAAAGGCATTAAAATAGCTAATCTATTCAACCAACACCAACTCCCTTCGTGAGTCATTAGTGTTTAGCTTCTTAAGGACCTGGACTGATGCTAGCATCCTATCTGCCCCTTCCGGCTAAGACCACGGGTGCCACACACACACACACACACACACACACACACACACACACACACACACACACACACACACACACACACACACACACACACACACACACACACACACACACACACACACACACACACACACACACACACACACACACACACACACACACACACACACACAGGTATGTTCTCATTATACCACTGTTAAGGGGCGTTGTCCGGCCCGACGCGCAGCGGAGGGCCGGCGACCCCCTTCACAGTGGTATAATGAGCACATACAACGGTTACTATTATGGCAAAACGAAAGTCATAGACACACTACATTTAAAAAGAAACCAAGAAAGTCAAAGTAGCCGTTTTATTAAAGAATACCAAAAAGTAGTCCCTCCTGGCTTGCTTCAAAATGCACGACGGTCGCTATGCAACACACTAAAGCGTCCCTCCGAGAGAACGGTTGTAACGGTTTCCACTTCAAGGCGCGGAGTGATACTTTCACAAAATGATCGGGCGTCATAGCAGTTATGTATACGCTCATTATACAACAGTTAGGAACCAATCAGATCGCTGGATTTAGGCCCCCCGTTGTATAAAATAAATAATATATATATTTATACCACGGTCTTCGGGAATACTCGATTCTGATTGGATGCAGGGTGTGCATTAACTCCTGATATACGGACACCTGGACAAGTAGTTCCGTCAAATTGTCTGTTTACCGTTCTCAATTAATGCGCTAGCTGGCGTATCGTCTCTAAAATAGTAGTAACCATAGCAACGGGAAACAAAACAAAGCTCAGCGGACTATAATACCTCCCGCTACCTCCCGTTCTAAAGTCGTAGCTATGGTCCGTCCTAATTACTGGAGGAGTGAACAACGTTTCCGTTGCATGAGAACCCAACGGGCGTGTAATGGTGGTTCCGGGTATTAGTCGGACCCTCAGGCGTAACCAGGGAAACAAATGTATGTTTTGTGGAAAACGTTATATTCAGATTGTAAAACGCATGCAAATATAAATTAATGGTCTTAATTTGGTCACCGTTGGTAAGTGACCGTGGTATAAGCGGGATAATGCCCTTCGAGGTGTCCATTATCAGGAATTAATGGACTTCGCGTCCTCCGCTTCGCGTCGGACGGTTCACGCCTCCACGTCGTCCATTAATTCCTGATAATGGACACCTCGTCGGGCATTATCCCTCACACACACACACACACACACACACACACACACACACACACACACACACACACACACACACACACACACACACACACACACACACACACACACACACACACACACACACATAGGGTTTTTGATGGTTTGGATATCTTCCAGTATAATAATGATACTGAAGTTTACCTGGAAGCCTTCACACAGCGCGGCCTTGGAGCTGCAGTCCATCCAGCCCACCCTGACCAGACCCTCCTACAAACACACACACACACACACAAACACAAATTAAACAACGCTTTGAAGGCATTAGTGATCATCCATATGATAAACACAAACAGAACCAGTCTTACCATCATGCCGGCCAGTTTCTGCCTGGTTTGCGACTCAAGGCAATCTAAAAGAAAAGATACGATTATTCCACTCATGTTAGCAGACACTTTAATCCATGTATGATACATTGTGTCTCAGTATGTTATTATGAATCAGTAGTTATGGGCCTGGACCTTTCCAGATCTTGTTTTCACTGCTGCCGCGCTAGGATCTATCTCTCGTATCTATCTCTCGTATCTATCCCTCGTATCTATCCCTCGTATCTACTTCTAGTAGTTTCATTCTCACTTGTTAGCCGACGGATTTGTTTACACATATGTAGCTCATGTTAGCAGGCTATTTACCAGAACCTAATCAATAATTTTAGCATTTTAAACAACACAGAATACTTTGATGAATAAATGCCTGAAGAATAAGAATACATTTTTGACGGCAATGTATACAGGTTTGAGCAAGTGCAGGAGAGAGTGTCAGAGTTTACAGGGCACTATTGATAAGCCGAGTACTTTGGGTTTCAGAATATGTTTGAATATTGAAGAGTGTGTGTGTGTTTGTGTGTCTGGTGTCAGAGTTCAAGAGTCTTGTGGGTAGAAGCGGTCCCTAAAATAAGGCCTGTCTGTCTGTCTGTCTGTCTTACCTCCAGTTTCACTGCAGAAGGTGATCAGCCATCCGACCCCTGAGGAGAACGCCTGCTCAATCTCAGTAAACACGTTTCCTGGGAAACATTCAGAAGAAATGTTCAAAATATTGAATCGTTGATATATGAGGAATTTGTCTAACAACATACTGCCATCTTCCTTTTATCTTTCAAGACTTTAAACACAAATTGTATTTACAGTAAGAGTAAGATTACAAAGAATATATCCATGCTAAATAATATAATAAATACATTCAATGGACATATAGTGGTCACTCACTTAATTGAAAACATACAGGGCTTGTGTTAGCACCAGAGTCTTACCTTGCCAGAGTTCTGTCACTGTTGTTGTGATGAAATGCATAGAGAACTGAAGTAGACTGTCCTTAGAGCGGTCTCCAAAGAACTTCTCAGGTTTCTACAGAGGGTTAATGACAGCATTAAGCCTACTACGCCTTTATCCAGTTCACCAATACAATACCAATACAGCACCAATACTTCCCAAATCCATCACCAGTAAAGCACCAGTAAAGCAGGAATACAGCACCAATAGTGCATCAATACAGTACCAATACAAAACTAATAGTGCATCAATACAGCACCAAAACTAATATAGTGCATCAGTACAGCACCAATACAGTAATAGTGCATAAATACAGCAACATTACAATACTTATAGTGCATCAATACAGCACAGATACAACACGTATAGTGCATCAATACAGCACCAGTACAACACTAATAGTTAGAGCCCCAAAACAGCACTAATGCCGCTTTCACACCAAAAAGAACCGAGAGCCAGTTCCGGGCTGGTGCTAGGGCCAGTTCCAAACTGGTTCCAGCCTTACCCCAGTTAAGAACCGGTTGGTTTCACGCCGGCCAGAGCCAGCCATAGAGCCGGCGTGAGCAACGTCATGACGTCACTACAAACGTCTCCGCTAGTGAGCTTGGACAGAAGCATACGGCCGACATCTTTCTTTATTCTGGGTGGAAATAGTAACAGTTACGCCATTAAATGCGTTTATGGAAACATTTTTAGCGAGAAATGTGCATTTTACTTTCATAATGTTCGCTCGGTAAATGTGAAGGATGTTTGGTTTGATAGTTATGACGAATAAGGAACGCTCCGTTCACTTGCATGGACACGGACTCATCTAGCTGCGTTGGCGCGTTGACGCATTGAACCACCACACAATGATCAAGCGTCAGGTTAGGCGCGCAGAAGAACCCTCGCGCCAGTTTCAAACACAACAACAACAATTTCGTCTTCGATTCAATCCGTGTATGGTTCGTTCTTTGAATATTCCGATTTAAAACAAAATCAGAAAAAACAAAAAAGAACCATACACGGATTCACGTCCATTGTTTACTTCGGTGTTTTAAAAAATGCCGGTCTTCGTTGGTCTTCCTGTTTATGAAGGTACGGATAACTCCGCCCCCTGCCCCCGGCGTAAAAGCGGTTCTAGTTCTAGCCCAGCTCTAAAGTGGGGACAGAGTTGAACCGGTTTTTAGGGGCCGGAGCCGGTTCTTTGGCGGTGTGAAACCAAAGCCCTGGCCCTAGCTCCGAACTGGCCCGGAACCGGCCCCGATTTTGCGGCGGTGTGAAAGGGGCATAAGACAGCCTTCATATGGCCCCAATTAAGCAGCAGCACTGAGTTACCTGGCCTGCTCTGTAGACGTACAGACTGGGGTAGCTGTTGATGCCTTTACTCCTGCAGAGGTGGCCGTTGTCCCCGCAGTTCACTGCTCCAATCCGGATCACCCCGTCCATCTCTTTAGCCACCTCCCGCCACTGGAGACGGGTAGAGGGGAGCAGTCAAAAAGACAGGTAGAGGGGGAGACATTCAGAGAGACAGGTAGAGGGGGAGACATTCAGAGAGACAGGTAGAGGGGGAGACATTCAGAGAGACAGGTAGAGGAGGAGACAATCAGAGAGACAGGTAGAGGGGGAGACATTCAGAGAGACAGGTAGAGGGGGAGACATTCAGAGAGACAGGTAGAGGGGGATACATTCAGAGAGACAGGTGGGGAGGAGCAGTCAGACTGTTATGTAGTCTGGTCTAATCTAGTCTGGTCTGGTCCAGTGTAATGTACTATGGTCTAGTCTAGTGTAGTGTGTGATTAGTGTATTGTACTGTAGGAACCAGCTGGTCTAGTCTGTTCTAGTGTGGTCTAGTCTAGTGTGGTCTAGTCTAGTCTAAATGACTGTACCGTAGGAGCCAGCTGGTGACAATGAGAGCAGCGAGGGAAGTAGAAGTTAATGAACCAGATTTCCCCAGAGTTCACCGCCGCATCTGAAACACACACGTAGATATTGAAATACATGTTATACATAGAAAAATATATTATGAATATATAATACATAGAAAAACCTATTATACATTATAAGACATAGTAACGTACGTGAATATAAATACAATACATAGGGCCCTATTGGATCTCCGGCGCTGTTGCTATTATACAGACGGATAAATGACTCTTGCACCAGACGCAAATCAAAAATTGGTTGGTCTGAAAACCAGTAGGTGTGTTTTGGGAGTAACATGCAATAAACCAATGAGTGCCATCCCCCAACCCCTTGAGCCATGAGCGCATTTGAACCTGACGAGTTGATATTTTGACAGCGCGTTTGCAGTCTCCGCTGAGACAGATGCATGACCACATGAATTTCAAACTTCAAATGGCTTAGTTTATGGCCAAATAATATGGCCTAATTCACACATGGAATAGCGTTTTATTCTACAACACTGAGTCATGTAAATTTCGGCAGAGAACTTAACACATATATGATATGCGGTCCTGTGGGTCTATTTAATGATATGCAGCAATACTTGAACAAACATTGTTTCATACCAGTATTGTATACATTATCATTATCGACTTGTGTTCATAATATGCATGTGTCCCCCCGTTAATATACATTGCCATGGACTGTATTATGCGCTACGTGTTTAGTTTGCGTGTGTTTAAACAGATGGCTGCACAAACGCACGCCAAGCATCACCCGCATTCATTCATTCTCACTTGTACACGATGTCTGTGTCAAGAAAATATGTGTTTGCTGTACAGTGTTTGCAGATGCATTGATTTAAAAGCTGTTCTTTCCCAAATGATATAACCAACGTTATCATTAACCCTAAAACTAGATTATTTCCCCCCAAATTCTGTAAAAGTCATTCTGCAGCCTATACCAAAAAGTCTTGAAATTGTCAGGTATGGTTACCAATAACCCCCAGTACCCATAAACCCAAAGGTGGCGCTATTGTAAAAAATCATGAATTAGGCTTATTTCTCAGACCAGATTGACCTGGACTCAAAATTCTTTCATCGTATTAATCTCTAGAATCAGATGCATCATAATGGCCCTGCTCTTATATGACCATTTTGTTATTGTGTAAAAAAACAAACATACGACAATCATTAGGTGGATACCAATTTTCAGATCTGTGCTCTTTTAAGAAAGCCCTTAATTATCTTTAGAAATGTGTGCTTTGAGTTTTCTTGATGTTGTGTGTTTATCAATAGATATTTTCACCTTGTGACTGGCTTCATCCAGTTCATTTAGGGAAACATCCTCATCAACATCTTTCTTCCATAATTATGTCATATTTCTATATCTTCCATATATATCTTCCATCAGTGTATTCTTGACTTTCCATTTTGCTCGGACCCCGTTAATCACCGCTTGCGGTTACATTTATTGTTATTTTTTATTATTTTAACGCATGGCATAGCCTACTACAGTTCATTCATGCAGCCCCTATTGGAAATAAAATGTTTCAACAATCCACATGCTATTTCTATGCAGTTTCACACATATGAACAATTTGACATCATAATATTTCAATTAGGCTAATCGTTTGTATGTTTGTGCTGTGTATAGGCTACGTGTGTGTAAGCTTATGTTACAGTTCCGACCTGCCTAGGCACGTCAAAACAGCAAACCAACTGCCCTATCCGCTAGTGCACCTAGACAAGGTTTTTTTCGGTCAGTGGCACAATTGCAAAATAAATCTGTAAAAGAGCACCATGTATCATACGTACGGATGATATGTACGTGTGTATGATACCATGTATCATACACACGTACATATAGAAAGAAATTATATAATACAGCCTTACCACCATGGACACGCCCAATCTCGTCTGATCTCGGAAGCTAAGCGTGGTCGGGCCTGGTTAGAACTTGGATGGGAGACCGCCTGGAAATACCAGGTGCTGTAAGTGGTGTCGGGTGGTGGCCAATAGGCTCTTCCCTCTGGCCTTAACATCAATCTGGATGCCCCAGTGCAGTGACGGGGACACTGTGCTGTGGAAGGCGCCGTCCTTCGGAGGAGACGTAAAGAACCGAGGTCCTGACTCACTGAGGTCAAAATATCCCAGGGCCCAACCAGGCTCATTCAATCTGGCCCCCTAATCATCCTCCTGTATAATTGGCTGACTCATTAGTTCCCTCACTCTCCACCTCAAGCTGGTGTGTGGTGAGTTTTCTGGCGCGGAATGGCAGCCGTGCATCACCCAAGTGGGTGCTACACACTGGTGGTGGTTAGTGAGGTACCCCCTTCACTGTAAAGCGTCTTTGAGTGCCTAGAAAATCGCTATATAAATTCAATCCATTATTATTATAAATAATACATACCAAAGTCTCCTCTGTCCAGAGTGATGATCTCCAGATCCTCATCATAGATACCTAGACACAGACAAACAGACACACACTTTACCCAGTTCCTTTATTACCTTAACCCCTTATTACTGTGATACTGCAATATTGCTGTATACATATTATGAATGAGATAGGGAAGATTGCTTTTCAGTTTTTGATCCTACAGTGTAACTGTAGACACACTGCTAACCTCACAAATCTCATACCTATTCCCTCCAAACCAAAAACAACCTTAAAGCCTATCAGCAACACCATCAGGATGGGTCTACTTAATGTTAGGTCTCTTAACAGATCATTTTTAGTTAATGATTTCATAACCACTTATAAACTGAATTTTATGTTTTTAACTGAAACATGGCTGGAACAAAATAACAGTGCAACCGCTCTGATAGAGACAGCTCCTCCCAACTATAACTTTTTTGATGCATGTAGATCTGGAAAAAGAGGTGATGGGGTTGCTGCTATATTTAAAAATGTATTTCAGGGGAAATAGATGTTATTTGGTTATTTTCCATCATTCAAATACCTTTATGCAGTATTGAAATGCTCCCCCAGAGTTCTCCTATTAATTATTTACAGGCCACACACATACATACAATTCACAGAATTATTGTCTAGCATCTCCACAGACTTTGACTGTCTAGTCATAACTGGTGACTTCAATTTTCATTTGAATGTGTGCAAAAAAAACTTACCATTTTGAACACATTTGAACTGTCTCAACATGTGAAAGAGGCTACTTATTGTAAGGGGCAGACTCTAGACCTGGTTATCACAAAGGGCCTCAATATTTCTGATCTCTTTGTGACTGATCCTTCCTTGTCTGACAACTTGTGTTTTCATTAACTTTTATTCCCGACATACAAACAAAATCAAATACTGTCAAAAAACGGTATATCAATGAAGATTCTATTGAACTTTTTAAAAAGGCCATCTCCTTGCTACCACCTCTCAACCCATGTTCTGCTGATGATCTTGTAGAAAACTTTAATTTGAAAATCATAGATGTCATTGCACCTTATAATGTTAAAACGATTTAAGGCACCCTGGAGAAAAGCTGCTTCTGTAACAGCACAGAAAATAGAAAGCAGGAATGTTGAACGCATCTGGCGTAAAGCAAAACTTCATATTCACCATGATATCTATAAAGAGAGCCCCAGTGCCTACAATTTAGACTTAAAGTGCTAGAGAAACATTTTTCTCCAATATCATTAAAACCAATAATAATAATGCAAAAACCCAATTTGCAACTGTTGACAGACTGACCAACCCCCCCAACACAAATCCCACCTGATCTCCATTCCACGCAGAAATGCAATGAGTTTGCAGCTTTTTATACTGATAAAATTGAAGGCATCAGACGCGCCATCAATATCTCCACTTCAAACAAAAATGTTGGACTACCACCCTGTTCAGGCAAAAGTAACCTGGCAAGGATGTCATACTTTAATGTCGACCCCTGCACAGCACTGAGACCGCCCTTATTAAAGTTGTAAACGACATCCGTCTTAACAGACTCTGGCAAAACCTCAATACTAATGCTACTACACCTCAGTGCTGCATTCGACACTGTAGACCATACAATACTTTTGGACAGGTTCGAAAACTGGGTGGGGCTTTCAGGCACAGTCTTAAATTGGTTCAGGTCCTACCCACAAAATAGGAACTACTTTGTTTCCATTGGCGACTTTGTATCAGAATCAACCAACGTGACCCACAAGAAGTCCCACAAGGTTCGATCTTAGGACCTCAACATCTACATGCTCCCACTAGGTCAAATCATGCAAAATAACAATATTGACCATCATTGCTATGCTGATGACACGCAAATCTATGTATCGCTATCACCAAATGACTATTGGCCCATAGATCTGCTGTGCCAGTGCATTGAGCAAGTGAAAGACTGGATGTGGCAACATTTCCTTCAACTAAATGAGGACAAAACAGAGATAATTGTATTTGGTGCTAAAATGGCAAGGCTTAAAGTAACCCAACACCTTCACTCTCTGTCCCTGAAAACCTCAATCAAAGCAAGAAATCTAGGGGTTATCATGGATTCAGATTTACATTTCGACAGCCACATCAAATCAGTTAAAAAATCTGCATATTATCACCTTATAAATGTAGCAAGACTTGGAGGGCTCAAGTCCACCGAAGACTTACAAAAACTTGTACATGCCTTTATCACTAGTAAGCTTGATTACTGCAATGGTCACCTTACAGTTCTCCCAAAACAAACTCTAAGGAAGCTTCAGCTTGTTCAGAATGCTGCTGCTAGAGTTCTAACAAAGACCAAAAGAAATTGTTAGAACTCTAGCAAAGTTTGAAGCCAAGCGCTATTTGAAGCCAAGCGCTGTTTGAAGCGCTTGGCTTCAAACAGCTCGTCCAGCACCCAACCCACATTGGTGGAAACACGCTGGATCTCGTTCTGACCCGGGGTGTAGACATTTCACAGCTAGTGGTCTCTTCCTACACCTCAGCTTTATCAGACCACTTTTTGCTCACTTTCCAGGTGGTGGTATCCTGCCCCTGCGACGATCAGCAAGCTACTTTCAGCTGTCGCCGCATCACACCTGCAACCATTACAGCTATGGCAGATAAGTTATCTGGTTCACTTGCACCTCTCTGTAACTATAGTGGTTAAGCGGAGTGCCTTACTGATGACCTCAACATTGCCTTGTCTGTTGCCATTGATTCAGTTGCTCCGAACTTAACTAAAAAAAGAAAAATTGAAAAAACCAGCCCCCTGGTTTAATGCAGAAACGCGCATTTTGAAGCGAAACTGCAGGATCCTTGAACGCAAATGGCGCTCGACTAAACTTGAGGTCTTTCATCTTGCATGGCATAACAGTCTGCTCACCTATAAAGGGTGCGCTGACTATTGCCAGGAACGCCTACTTTTCTAGTATCATCAATCTGAATGGAAACAATCCTAAGTTTCTTTTTGACACGGTGAGGAGTCTCACTCAGAAACAGACTCAGACCGTAGGCTCATTGATCGTGGCAGGTGAATTCATGGATTTCTTTGAGAATAAGATTCAATCAATTAGAGAGGAAATTGATGCTTGCCGTGCGGCTAATCCTACACATCCTGTGGGGCAGGAGGGGGTCCTGCCAAGTAGGATGGTGAACTCTGACGCAACTCTCTTGGAGTTCAAGGCAATTCCTTTGGTGGAACTTGAAAGGGTGATAAAGGCATCAAAGCCAACAACTTGTATGTTGGATCCTCTCCCTTCCAGGGTTCTTAAGGAACTTTTTACAACGGTGGGGCCTGCAATCCTCTCGCTTATGAATCTTTCGTTTTCAACAGGAATTGTTCCCTCCAATTTCAAGGCTGCGGTGTTAAAACCGCTACTCAAAAAGCCTGGCCTAGATCCTGAATTAGTCAGGAACTATCGGCCTATATCGAATCTGCCCTTCCTGTCCAAGGTACAGGAAAGGATTGTAGCAAAGCAAATCGTTGATTATCTGACGAGGAACAATCTCTTCGAACCTTTCCAGTCAGGGTTCAGGAATTTCCACTCAACTGAAACTGCTATTACAAGAGTTGTAAATAACATCCTTTTACCTTTGGATAAAAATACAAGCACAATGCTTGTGCTGTTGGATCTGAGCACTGCGTTTGATACGATCGACCACAGCACTCTTCTTCACCGTCTTGAACACTATGTTGCTTTCGGGGGTATGGCTCTTGGTTGGCTTGAATCATACCTCACAGATAGAACCCAATTTGTGCTTCATGAGGGTGCAGAATCAATGCACTGTAAATTACACTTTTAAATTACTTTTTGCAATTTATATGCTTCCCCTGGGCGACGTTATCCGCAGCTTCGGAATTAGTTTCCATTGCTATGCGGATGACACCCAGCTCTACATTCCTGTAGATTCCGGGGACTCGGCCCAGATTCAAAGGGTTGAGTCCTGTCTGGCAGCTGTGAAGGGCTGGATGTCACAAAACTTCCTACAGCTTAATACTGGGAAGACAGAGCTAATAATTTCGGCTCAAGCGGGACCGGGAAGAGTTTGAGGATGTCTCTCTGTGGTTGGATGGCTTCGCCATCCCACAGAGTGCGTCCGTCAAAAATCTTGGTGTCCTGTTTGACCCTCAATTATGCTTTGACCAACATATAAGAAGTATAACTAGAATTGCCTTTTTCCATCTGAGAAACATTGCAAGAATCAGACCAATGTTATCTGCAGTGGATGCAGAGACACTGATTCATGCATTTGTTTCGTCGCGACTGGACTATTGCAATGCACTGTTCTCAGGATTACCGAAATCTACCACAAAAAGTCTACAGCTGGTACACAATGCGGCAGCTAGACTGCTGACCAGAACAAGAAAGTTTGATCATATTACACCTATTCTCGCCTCTCTACACTGGCTACCAATAACTTTCAGATCAGACTTTAAGGTGCTATTGCTAACCTATAAAGCCTTGCATGGATTATCTCCATCCTACCTGAAGGACCTGATTATTCCTTATGGTCCTTCTCGGTCCCTCCGGTCTTCGGGAGCGGGCCTCCTTTCATTGCCGAAGGTTAAAAAGAAATCGGCTGGACAGAGAGCGTTTGCCTATCGAACCCCCTTCCTATGGAATAGGCTGCCATCAGTGATCAGGGAAGCTGACTCTGTGGAGCTATTCAAAGGAAAGCTCAAAACGCACCTCTATAATCTTGCATTTGGAGTGTGAAAACGACAGATGCGAAATGAAGACCACTCTCTTTGCTAGTGCTTTTCTTATTACATTATACATTCCCACTATGTACTTTTCCGTTCTAATTCACTATTCTGTCTGTTCTAGCGTGTTGCGGGTACTGGACTGGATGCCTGGACTCTCCTCATGGATAACCGGCCAGAACCCCATCACCATTTTAATAAGATGTGCATGTATTTACCTGTATGTCAATTGTGGCACCCATTGCACTCCTGACCATCCCTGGAAGAAGGGATCCCCTACACTGCGTTTCTTCAAGATTTCTTCCTTGCTGATTCAAGGGAGTTTTTTCTTGCCCATGTGGGGGCATGGGTAAAGGGGGGTGTCACAAATATTTGGCCTGTTAAGCCCTTTGAGACTGTAATGGTGATTAAGGGCTATACAAATAAAATTGAATTTAACATATTACACCAATTCTTAAATCGTTACATTGGCTTCTTGTAGGCCAGGGAATTGATTTTAAAATCATGTTGCTAACCTATAAATCCCTACATGGTTTAGGCCCAAAATATTTAACTGATATGCTTCCACTACTTCCTTCTAGACCACTAAGATCTTCTGAGAGAGACCAATCTGTTAATTATCCCCCGAGTAAACACGAAACATGGGAAAGCAGGATTTAGTTACTATGCAACAAATAGCTGGAATAAACTCCCTGAGGATTTAAGACTTGCCCCAACTCTGAGCACCTTTAAAACAAGGCTGAAGACTTTTATGTTTGTTTTAGCTTTCTGCTAAATCTTAAATACATTGCACTTTCTAAAAAGCTTTTTTAACTTTGCCTTATTTTATCACTAAAATGCCTTTTTAACTTTCCCTTTATTTTCACCAGAAAGATACATGATCTGATACCAGAGACAAAGGATAAGGGTTTGAGACCCAAGTTCTGTCTGGGTTAGAGTCCTAGAATCTGGGTTGGAGTCCCAGAGAAAGGACCAAGTTCCTTTAGGTCGGGTTGGAGTCCCAGAGAAAGGACCAAGTTCCTTTAGGTCGGGTTGGAGACCCAGAGAAAGGCCAGAGTTCTGTCTCGGTTGGAGTCCCAATGTCTGTCTGGGTTGGAGTCCCAGAATAAGGCCTTTGGTTCCTGGTTAGAGTCCCGACGTGTGTCTGGGTTAGAGTCCTAGAATCTGGGTCAGAGTCCTATGCCGCGTTTCCACTGCAGGGTGCGGAACGGATCGGATCGCAAAGGTGCGGTAGGGAGGGGGCGGTATAGCCCAGCTCAGTTCCGAGGTCGCGTTTCCACTGCCGACAGTACCCTTTGTGGTAGGCCGGATGTTGATCGCCGCGGCAGCTACGTAAACATCGTAAACAACGTCTTCCTCCCCAAGAATGCAGACGAACGTCTCCACCTCCTTGTTCGCCCAAGCAAGCGTTTTACGCGACATGTTAATTGTAAAGAATAAAACCTCGAGGCTACTGTTTGTTTGTTTTTATCCCCGCGTCACCCGGAAGTGATGATTCTGTCGACCAATCAACGGAGGGGGTGTGTAGCTAGAATTTCCCGGGACCCTTTCAGGCGTCTCGTCTCGTTTTCAGTACCCCAACGGAGGAGTCCTGAAAAATAGGCAAGCGTTTATAGTGGCGCGTTTCCACTGCAGGGTGCGGAACGGATCGGATCGCAAAGGTGCGGATCAGGTTGCGTTTCCACCGCCAAAAGTGGGCGTGACCCGGACTTAGCCGTACCCGTTTTGGCCAGTTTTGGCCTCGTTTTCAGGACTCCTCCGTTGGGGAACTGAAAACGAGACCAGACGCCTGAAAGGGTCCCGGGAAATTCTAGCTACACACCCCCTCCGTTGATTGGTCGACAGAATCATCACTTCCGGGTGACGCGCGGATAAAAACAAACAGTAGCCTCGAGGTATTATTCTTTACAATTAACATGTCGCGTAAAACGCTTGCTTTGGCGAACAAGGAGGTGGAGACGTTCGTCTGCATTCTTGGGGAGGAAGACGTTGTTTACGTAGCTGCCGCGGCAGCTCGACATCTGGCCTACCACAAAGGGTACTGTCGGCAGTGGAAACGCGACCTCGGAACTGAGCTGGGCTATACCGCCCCCTCCCTACCGCACCTTTGCGATCCGATCCGTTCCGCACCCTGCAGTGGAAACGCGGCACTAGAATAGAGTACTAGAATCCGGGTTGGAGTCCCAGAGAAAGGACCAAGTTCCTTTAGTACCTTTGGGTACCAGAGAGACTGTTGATCTGATCTTAAATACATTGCACGTTCTATTTTACTAATTTCTTTGCCTATGTTTTCTTTTACTCATCTATTATTTTATTTTATCGTTTATATGTAAAGCACTTTGAGTCTGCCTTGTGTATGAAAAGTGCTATATAAATAAAGTTGCCTTGCCTATCCTTGCCTTAAACATGACTATAAATCATTATAACAACGTTTATAGGTCATAAAGTCGAAAAAGCATGATAGGTGCTCTTTAATGTTATGTACTTAATAGACTATCTATAATCCTTTAGGGAACAGCACAGGTCTTCCAGAGAGCCCTAATCAATGCAAAGGTTCTTCTGAAAGAAAAGAAACATGCCATACAGACAAATAGAACCAATCACAGCTGGAGTAGGAGCCAATCCTTCATATGATAACCACACGATGTATCAAAGTAACCTACAGCAGTAATAACAATAGTACGATAAACTGTAAGCTGCTGAAGTCATAACATTATAATATAAACCATTCTACAATTATAACACACCCTATTTATAAGATAAGAATTGCACCTATCAAAGTTATAACGATGGTTCCCTACCGAGTCATGTTGCTAGTAACATGTACGTCACCCACATAAGTTAACCAACATGAAGAGTTACCTACAGTCATGTTGATAGTATCATGTACATAACCCACAGATGTTAACTAACACGAAGAAATACCTACAGTCATGTTGATAGTAAAATTTACGTTACTTAGACGTTAACTAATATGAAGAGTTCCCTACCGAGTCATGTTGCTAGTAACATGTACGTCACCCACATAAGTTAACCAACATGAAGAGTTACCTACAGTCATGTTGATAGTATCATGTACATAACCCACAGATGTTAACTAACACGAAGAAATACCTACAGTCATGTTGATAGTAAAATTTACGTTACTTAGACGTTAACTAATATGAAGAGTTCCCTGCTGAGAAATGTTGATAGTAACATGTACATTACCTACAGACGTTAACTAATATGAAGATTTCCCTACTGAGACATGTTGATAGTAACATGTACGTTACATACAGAAGTTAACTAACATGATATGAAGATTAACCTACCGAAGTCATAGCGATAGTAATTCCAGCTCTCGTAACGTCCTCCTTGCTGCTCGTCCAAACCCTTCTCTCCATATTTATCGTACTTCTTCCTCAGATCTTCATCCTTCAGGACTTCATAAGCGCGGTTGATCTTCAGGAAGGCGTCATGAGCAGACTTATCGTTCTGCAGGACAACACAGATGTTGAGTAGAGGAAGAGAGACAAGACAAATATTCTGTGGAAGAGATTTCACAAGAAACTCACAGGTTTCTTATCTGGATGCATGGTGAGAGCCAACTTCTTGAAGGCTTGTCTGATTTCCCTGACCGTGGCCTCTCTCCCAACACCCAGCAAGTTATAGTAGTCCTGAGCCTCAGCCCACACCGAGGCCAGCAGCCAGCCTACTAAGAGCAGCTTCATCTGGGGTAGGGACCGATGGCCCGACGGGGCCCTGGGTTCAAGGCCACAGAACATCTTTAAGGAGGGTTCCAACCACTGCTCAACCAGGGACCACAGGAAGGCTAAAGCATGAGCTACCGGTTCAGCTCGCGAGGGCACCACTCGAGGGGACGTTGATGTCTGAAGACATTGAGGGAAAAAAACATGAGCTATCTCGTGCACTATTCATACAGCCGACTCCCAATTCTTCAGTAAAGCAATGACTATGATGTTGGAACATGGATATTCAATCCTAAATAACATGTTTATACCTGGAGATTACACATGAATAACATGTTGAAACAAGGAGATTCAATCACTAATAACGTTTGACCCCGAATATGACATAATTTAAACTTGTAACCCTTGATATTACATAATTTATAAACTTTTCCACCCAGGAGATGACATCCTTATACAAACATGGAGAAAAATATTTAACCCGGGAGAGGCCCCGTTATGAATGTGTGACATTACCCTCATAATGTTAAGTTAGGCCAACCTTAAGGTTTAGCAGGGTACATAACACTTTCAGGGTATACTTCTCTTAGGTTTAGCAGGGTATAGAACACATTGAGGGTATATTGCTGAGTTAGACCCGCCTTAACATTAAGTTCTCCTCAAGTCGATCCGACTGCTGACGTTGCACTGAGCAAACAAAGTAAAGAGACAAATAATACAAGTAATAAGTGGTACGATAAGAAGACAGATATACATAGTATAATAAGTAGACATATACTGTAAGTAATATATTGTGAACGGCAGACACGCTATACAACTTGTGGAAGAATAAGTCCACTAATTGTCCATCTTCCAAACCTCATCACAAATTAAGCATGCAAGTCTTTCTAAAGTTGACCCACACTCACTCAGCATTCCTGCATTGTACAAAACCAGAGTTAACATTAACATCATGATTATTCAATCATTTCAGGGCACATTAAATGACCAGGTGAAGTATTGAGCAGGAGCCGGTCGGTTCTTACCCTGCAGCGACTGATGCACTTTACAATCGATGTAGAGAACCAACTCGATATACACCCCAAAAGGCAGCAGATACAGCGGTGGAGTGTAACCCTATCCGGACTAATAAACTGTAATCTCGATCAAAGCATCTAGGGACCAAACTATGGAGCGGAATCCGGTTCAGTGTCCGGGATCTTCCTCCTGATGACGAGGGTGCGTTCAAATAGAGTGGCGAAGTCACGCCCCTTCCGGTAGGGCTCATGGGACCTATGAGATCGAAAAATATGAATGGGTGTCAATGGAGAGAAAATAATTATTTTCTGGTCCCGGTCTTTATATTCCCTGGATTACACATATGTTGTTTGTGGATTTAAAGGATAATTTTTAATGCAAAGAGTTCGACCGTTTATTGTGCAATTGTTCAGATAAAGGCTGTAGAGAAAACACAACGAGAAAGACTACACGGCTCGTATGTGACGTCACGCTCCCTGCGACTGGCGTGGTGGAGAAGACCTACAATCTTCCCATCGGCATAACTGAAACTCTGCACGTGCCCCGATTTATAATGGTTTTCACCTCTTTCGATGCTTTTATCCTCCCCTTGGAAAAAGCGGTGAAGTGGGCCAGAGAGATCGCCATCTCTGTGCCGAGTTCCAAGGGCGGGTGTGGTGACGTATATCATATCCGTCGAGAGCAGCGAAGAGCTGTAGTTCACAAAGCGGCCTCACATAAAATCTAAAATTATCAAACTTCTTCACGAACATTTTTAGTTTTCTTTGCATGAAAAATTATCATTTAAATCCACAAACAACATATGTGTAATCCAGGGCATATAAAGACTGGGACCAGAAAATAATTATTTTCTCTCCATTGACACCCATTCATATTTTTCGATCTTATAGGTCCCATGAGCTCTACCGGAAGGGGCGTGACTTCGCCACTCCATTGGACATTCTCTGGCGGAACAGTGCTGCTATCCATTTGGATGGTACCAGAGCCCGTCTACGAAGAGCCTGGGCACTCCCTATACGCCCCATTGTACCGATTTTGGTTGTAGTTCCATGAGACATCCACTGGGGGTGATCGCGGGCGAGTCCAGATTGAACGGGAGTCTATGGGGCTAAACGGCTTGCCTTTCACCTGCTTGTCGTTGAAATATCGCAAATTTTATTGTAGATTCCGCAAGTTCAATATAGATTATGGTTCAAAAGTCAAATGAGTGAGTACTTATGTCCTTTCGATTTCTTACAGTTTGGGCCGTTGTTGGCCATACACGCTAGCATTCTGCTAATGAATGCTGATTGGTCAGGGACGGACTTGCGACTGATTACGACCAGAGACCCCTCTTACGGCATCTGAAGCTGAAGAGCAATGAGAAACGTGTTAACTCAATTTTTGAGTACTGTATTTAGATTTTCCTGCAGGTCCTTTTATTTTTTAGATAGTATGTATGGTGAAAGTACATGGCATAAATGGAATTTCTTCCATTTCTTGTGCTCAATGTTCAATGTGTTATAGCCTATACATGGTAGGTACGGTATGACCACCTTAAATAATACAGTCAATATCCCGCTCAATATCATTTAATCTGTCATTGTCTATTTTTCGAAAATAAAGATAGTTTAAAAAAGAAATGCCTCGTAAATGTGCAATGATAAAATGCACTTACAGTGGAAACGGATTGTCCGTCTTTTCGTTTACCAAGGACAGAAAAAGGTAACGTTCTTGCTTGCTCTGTATGAATGGTCCTAGCCAGGCTACCTGAGGCTTCACCTGTTAAGGAAAGTTGCGCTGGAGCCCGGGTAATATCGCACATGGCTTATTCAAGTTGCGCGCTAGACATTCTCTAAAGTGTCGAGACTCAAGCACTTAACTCACCTTAACCGATTGTTCCATACAAATGGTTAGTTAACGATTTAACAACTTCAACATCTGCTATTACAGTCGTTATTTTTTTGTAGGACTTGGGCTAATGATCTTGCAGAGGGAAAACCATCTACACCACTTGTAATTGATTTCTATGCATTCACTGATCTTTACAGATGGGTTTGTTTTAAGCCATTGAATATACCGTAATTGCTCTGCCATGCAACACATTATAAGATACACATGTTTGTTAAATGAGAAATATGGTCTGGGTCACATTGAAACAGTAACAGTTGTATAACAGTAATTATACAAACATTATACCAACATTGCAGCAGGCAAGTTTATTCAAACATCACACTAACAAGAACACAATAAGAACAGTAACTAATAAAAAAAAAAGAGAAATGATTTAACAACACTGAACATACTGAACAGAGGCAGGGGAAAAGGACAGAGGAAGAAGACTTGTCCGTTGTCACAGCATCAAGGTCCGACTGTAGAGATCAAGAAAGGAAGAGGCATGAGGAGAACAACAGAACACTGCTCTCTAGCAGATTGTTTACTAAATTGATGCAGTCTTAAAATTATGATTCTAATCCAGGTTTCTATTTTAGGAGAAAGAAATGGCTCATAATCGTCCTACTAAAAAAAAAAGCTTTATCATCGGCACTAGTGAGGATTAGAAAAAACACTCTCTGTAAGTAACATACATATATAAAACATTCGCGCATTTCTTTTTTTTACATTAGCTCACTAAAACTCTGTAACTAGGGCAAAAAAAAAGCCTTACCTCCAACAGCTGGCGTTATCGTTGCGGGACAAGGGAAGTGCTTTAGAAACTGCCGTAAAGCAGTACCTCTGACAGTATTACAGTGTGTGACGTCATCGCATGTTTTTAACGCCTTTTTAGAACAGATACGTGACCTTAAAAAATGCAATATTCAGCTGAGTTTATTATCTTAGCCCCACCCTTTGATAGCAACTTTAAAATTACTTGACAAAAAAATTACATCGTGAGAAAAGTGGATTCTGAGGATAAAACCCCGTTGGCTCCCATTCATTCTGGACTCGCCTACGAGCGCCCCGCGTGGTCAAAGATTATTACTGCAACCAGTCCAGAAAACCGGAACTAACCCGCGAGTGCCAGTTCTCCTCATATTAGACATTAGCTGTGTTCGAAATCGTTCCCTATACACTCGTTCCCTATTCCCTATATAGTGTACATGATTTAGTGCACTATATAGGGAATAGGGAACGAGAATTCGGACACTACGCTGAACATTTCTAAACGTCATTTGCGTCAGTAAATGCGCCGGGTATTTGTGTGACGCAGACAGATGCGCCCACATCATGTAAACATACCAGGCACTCACGAGGAAAGCTGGAGGTTGTATTGATGTTGAATGTTACATTTCCTTGTTCAAGTATTTTATTAATTTTGAATGTTAAATATTCTATGTTAAATCCCAAATAAATTGTTGACATTTCTAAACGAAAGCCGGAGACTCCATCATTAAATGTATTAGTTTTCGCGGTTATTCAGCTTCTTCTTCTCCTCCGGAAAAACACGACCGCATTGCATTGTGGTATACGGGAGTAACATGTAGGGAACATCGTATGTACCCTATTTTAAGTCCACTATATAGTGCCCTATATAGTGGACCACTGAGAATTCGAACACCCTACAAAATGGCGTGCACCCTATTTAGTGCACTACATCCATGATAGGGAACGATTTCGAACACAGCTATTCTCTGATGGTATGCTGGTACGAACGACCAGCTTCAGCGAGAACGTGACGTATTTCCCTTGCTCCAGCCTTCCAGTTTATCATTTGTGTTTCTGTCGAGCCACGAGGGGGAGTAGTAGCAGGCTAGTCATCATTAGCAACATAGCCTCTTTAGCAAACCTGTTGGAAAACACAACTTTACATTGAATTGCACGCAAAGCATGACCGTGCAATGCATAACTTGGTGACCGGATTAAAGCAGCAATGAAATCCAGTGTGTAAGAGGATTTAAAAACGACATTAAAACCTCCAACGTGGTACCAAAACAAAGAAAATGCATCTCAACCCCCATTAACTATGGGCGCAGCCATCTTCTTTACAAGTTGTACGGGACTCTCTAAATCGGGGACTCTCTAAATCGACGCCACTTCGACCTGGGCGGGACTTTACGTCCTACGTCACTCGCTATGGGTTTGCATGTGTGCGCGTAGCCGTTTGTCTCAGGGATCTGTGCACGAACTCCCTTGCACTACAGATTACGAGCGTCAGTGTCGTACGCGATGGAGGGTGGGTGACATTCCTACAGTCTGTGATGATAGGCTATATTTCTACAAATGACTTACTATTACTAGCGATTAACATGACGAAACAACACGAACTAAGCTAACATTAGACTATAGCCATACCAGATAACGCCATACCAGCTAACCCTAACTATTTATTATTAAACTCTGAACCATTTTGCAACAGGCAACTGTGTGTTGGTGCGTCTTAATGCTTCCCAAGTCTGCGTCTGCATCTTTCCCACTCCTGGCTAATAGTTTCAGCTTTTGTACTGTATATCAGAAATGATCACCCTGTACCACACTGCTGACTTGTTGATGTTTTGTGAGCACTCACGCATTTCTCTAGGTATCTTAAGTTTCCTACTGGAGTCATCAAAACTTTGGACTTTGTTATTGTAAGAAATATTGTGTTGCAAAAACACTTTGTGTCTTACCCTTAGCGTTACCCTAACCTTAACCCCAGTAACATTTCTTCATCATAAACTACAAGTTACGCAAAATGGCATACAAACATCCAGTCCAATATGAAAGAAAAAAGCTAGCTTCATTAAGGAATCGAACCCCTTATCCCCGCGTTAACGAGTTGTTCTCTGACCACTAACCCATCAGGTCTTAGTACATGCGATTCAAGAGTTAACCACTTGACAATCTTTCAACTTCGGTTGCCTAGAAATTGTAAAGACAGTGATGTGTGTACATTGTGCGAGTATCCGTCACTCGCGATGTGTGTGCAGTCCAAAATGAAAGAAAAAACCTTGCATCACTAGGGAATCGAACCCCCAATCATCAGTTGGTCGTTGCTAACTGTAAACAAAGAGATCGCATTTAGTTTAACTGCTAACTAACAAACGGGTTTATGCGTTCACTGAACAAAGATTATGGAAATAAAAGACCACTTTTCCATCAGAAAAATCATCAGAACCGTTATTACCAACCCATAGACACTAAAGTGCTAGAGCACCCCCTAGATTGGCCATAGCACCCCCATAGCACCCCCAAGAAAATAATGGTTTATTTATGATTGTTATTTAATTTCATTCTGAGTTCTTAATAAAATGTATTGTGTGATAATAATATTTTAATCACAAAAGAAAATAACAGATTGAAATAAACAGATTGTTCACGTAGCACGACACAGACACGTTGCGTGCGTGAACGTGATTGTTCAATGAGTAGGCTAGTAGGCTAGTAACAGTAATCCTGGCGATCGGTCAATTTTAAGTCAAGCGTTCACAAAATCACGAAAATGGATCGGCTCTTTTTGAAAGCATTTCTGACTCTTTGCCTGTTTAAGTTAATTCTATCTGACATTCTAATCTGCCGTCTTTAGTTAGAAGTGTATTGAACTTGGTATGTTTAGTTTAATTTGTCGCTCATGGTAGTGGTGACCTGGTAGTCATCTGGCGCAAACTTTAATCCACACACTGAAGTAAGTGAAGTATTTGGGATTACGTTATCTATAACATGCTGCATCCATTTTGACCGTCGGAGATGAACGCGGCTTTGTGCGCGTCCGTCAGAAGTAGCCTAATGTCCTAATCGATCGTAATAATACGATCGATTTGAATGGCGCTTTTTATGTACCCCAAAGACCCGTTAGAGAGCAAACGTGTAAACATATGTGACGATATGGTGGGGAGGTGTTGTAGCATAGAAAAATGCGACTCATATGCTATCACCGTAATTTCATAGCACCCTCAGTAAAACGCTGAGCACCCCCATAGCACCACCAGAAAAAAATCTCTGGCGCCGCCACTGATGCACACCCATCGCGAGTGACGGCTATGCGCACACATGCACACCCATAGCGAGTGACGTAGGACGTAAAGTCCCGCCCAGGTCGAAGTGGCGTCGATTTAGAGAGTCCCCCAAAGGGATAGCAGCATAATATCGTCCCTGACCCGTGACGACTTCCTCTTCCGCTGAGAACCTCTGGAAAAAGCATTATTGCCTTCACTTTTAACTTTGATTAAACACTTTAACTGTACACTTCAGTCATTTAATTTAACATCACCTATTATCTACTGGAGACACGGTCTCGTTGGAAGGACTCGTTCTGTTTTCAGCGGATAGCCACTGTCACTGCGTTAGCATCGTTAGCCTAGCAGCTAGCCGCCGCCGGTCTAGTCCTCAGTTTGAATCCGCCCGCCTGGAGGAGACACACATCGCCCGGAGGAGACACACCGCCTGGAGGAGACTCACGTTCCTGTCCTTAGAGAGATGGACCTACAAGGTAGGAGACATCTAAACATGATGACACGCTGGGATGGTATGAATAAGAGCCGTTCACTAATGTCTGTTCATGTTGACGCGGTCATTCACATGCGTCCCTCAATGGTTTCTAAAGGGGGTTCTGAGCCCATGTCCCTGGGCTCCCCCACGTCCCCCAAGCCCGGGCCTGGAGCCCAGTTCCTGCCTGGTTTCCTCATGGGTGACCTGCCGGCTCCAGCCAGCCCCCAGCCTCGGTCCTTCAGTCTGTCTGCTCCAGGGTTGGAGCCCAGGACTCCGCTCCACTCCGCAGGTATAAAGAGTTCCACACCTGCATGGCATTCATGACATACCTACACTTAACCCCAACTCTAGCCCTAGGCGATATGGACCAAAAGTCATATCTCGATGTCTTCAAGCAGAATATCGATATAAGATAAATATCGATATTTGTGGACGCAATAACATAGTTGCCGTTGCCGCGCTCATTTGTGCTCTCATTTCCATCCGTCGTTGTGCTCGATAACCTGCCTTGCTGATGGGGGAGAGAGAGAATTACCGTGGAGTTACCGTTATTACTATAGCCTACCTACCTACCGTTTGGATTTACCGTTACTATTCCTACCGTTCGGAATTGAATAAAGTTTGAGGGTTGAATAAACCGTTGACTAGACACTGCCTCCCCCTCGTATTTGAGAACATTACAATATAATATATAATATCACGGCCATAAGCTGTGTCCTCCGGAATATTATGAATCTTATTATATATTAATAATAATTTTATGATGTTGGGTTCTCCGACGTCTCTGGTTCTTTCACTTCCTCATCAATCTGAAGCACAGAATTGAGGCCCCGTCCACACGAAGCCGATCTTTTGGTGAAACCGCATAATACCGCCTTTCCACTGAAGGGTGCGGTACGGTTTGGTTCGCCTCAGTCCGGTAGGGAGGGGGTGGTATAGCCCAGCTCAGTTCCGAGGTCGCGTTTCCACCGCCGACAGTACCCTTTATGGTAGGCCGGATGTCGATCGCCGCGGCAGCCACGTAAACATCGTAAACAACGTCTTCCTCCCCAAGAATGCAGAGGAACGTCTCCATCTCCTTGTTCGCCCAAGCAAGCGTTTTACGTGACATGTTCATTGTAAAGAATAATACCTCAAGGCTACTGTTTGTTTGTTTTTATCGCCACGTCGCCCGGAAGTGACGATTCTGTCGACCAATCAACGGAGGGGGTGTGTAGCTCAAATTTTCCGGCACCCTTTCAGGCGTCTCAGTACCCCAATGGAGGATTACTGAAGACGAGGGCAAAACGAGTACGGCTCAGTCCGGGTCACGCCAACTTTTGGCGGTGGAAACGCAATCCGTACCGCACCTTACCGAACCGTACCGCGCCATAAAGGCCGATACATACCTCCGGATCCGGACGAAAATCGTCCGTCGGCCCAAACGTTGCCCCCGGAACTACCCTTCATACCTCCATCTGGTTTCAGCGTTGTTATGGATGTTACGCAATAAATCCTCTAGAGGGCAGTGACTGTCGTTTCACAAATTATCGCAAACATGACATCTGTAGAGATTAGGGCTGTAACGATCTGCGTATCGAAACCGAAATCGCGACACTCAAAGCCACGAACCTGTCTCGCGGTGTGAGAAGGCAGAAGCGCGATATGCCCTTTCTAACTCTCCGGTCAAATTGTCAGATTGAAATTGTCTAAATAATAGTCTGCTGACAGCGCCCCCTCCTATCCCGTAACTATGCGATGAAATGCCCTCTCTGTGATGACAGCTCTCCGTGGCTACGAAGGATTGCATTTCTCCACAGCCGTCGAAGCCCTCATGCGATACGAACGAAATGTATCCAGAGTGGGCCAAGCGCGAAAAAAATTGCCTCTGTGATCCTGTCTCTATTGTTTTGGGTGATTTGACTGGCAGTTTGTCTGCTTATAGGTCGGAATGAAGCGGCCACCGATTATTGACAGGATGGGTACTTTATTCTACCGGACTCGTACGCTTCTTCACTAGACACACGCGCTACCGCTCGCTCTCCTCGCTCGTCCACTTACTCGCTGACGTCACTCACACACGCATACGCACACTGCCAATCTCGCGCACACACGTATGCTACTCGTAACACTATGCCTTGTTAAAGCATCCTCCAACTGCAATCTTTGGTTATTTCTTTATTAATTTAGCTATAATTTAATAGTATTCTTTCTGTTCAAATCTGTTCAGTGTTCCAAATTATTTTTTATTAAATGTTACATAAACATGGTTCCCGCGGGTCCTTAAAAAGTCTTACTTTTTTTGTGTGAAATTAAGGCCATAAATTGTCTTAAATTTACTGTAAATTTGCTCTAGGTATTACATTTTGCAGAGGGTTTTTTAAGACTAGGGGAAATTGTCGCACACAACAAATCACATCGTGCGTCTTTTATTTACGGCATTTTCAGGAGTTTTACGTTGACATCACTCATCAGTAGGCTAACTTGCTGGCGCGACTTTTAGCTAGTGACGGTTGACATCATTAGGCCAACTTGCGCTAGGATGGGACGGTGCAAATTCAATGAGAAATGGTTTGAGGAGGATAAGTTTCGGGGGTGGTTGGAGACGGCAGGTGACTACGAGTCAAGGTGTCGTTTATCCCGAAAGGCATTCATACTAGGGACCATGGGAGCAAAAGCTCTTGAGTCCCACATGAGGTCTCAGATATATATCCGATACTCCGTGGCAGCTAGCGGGACTACACCGATGCCCGTATTATTTGAAAGAAGTGGACTGAAAAGTTCAGTATCCGTGGCTAGTACTTTGTGTCGCCACCAGAAACCCAGAAGGCGGAGGTATTGTGGGTTCTCCACACGGTGAGCAGACATAATTCCTTCAAATCGAACGAGGACATTAGTAGCGTCTTAATAATATAATAATAATAATACATTTAATTTAGAGGCGCCTTTCAAGACACCCAAGGTCACCTTACATAGCATATAGTCATCATACTTTTTTTTTTTAAAAACAAGACATTGTGGAAAAAATAAATAAATAAATAAATAAACATAAGCAATAAGAAATAAATAAAACAAAAACAAGACAAAACAAAACAAAGAAAAAAAAACAATCAAAACAGTGATCAGTTAGACGTTGTGTGCGAGTTTGAACAGGTGAGTTTTGAGTTGTGACTTGAAGGTTGTAATGGTGTCTGACTGTTTTATGTGTGGGGGGAGGGACTTCCAGAGCCTGGGTGCTGAACAGCTGAATGACCGGGCACCCATTGAAGTGAGTCGTGATGTGGGGATACATAGTAGTCCAGCAGAGGTTGAGCGGAGGGAGCGGGAGGGAGTGTATTCTTGGAGGAGGTCGCAGAGATAACTGGGGGCTAGGTTGTGGAGAGCTTTGTAGGTGAGGAGTAGGGTTTTGTATTGGATGCGGTAGTGTACTGGGAGCCAGTGAAGTTGAATGAGGACAGGGGTGATGTGGTCAGATGATTTGGTGCGGGTGATGATCCGGGCGGCTGAGTTTTGAATGATCTGCAGTCTGTTGATGAGTTTGGTGGGGAGTCCGGTGAGGAGGGCGTTGCAGTAGTCTATGCGTGATGTGAAAAAATGAGTGAACTAGGATTTCAGTGCTGGATTGGGTCAGTGATGGGCGGAGTCTGGCGATGTTGCGGAGGTGGAAGAATGCAGTCCGGGTGATGTTGTGAATATGGGGTGCGAATGAGAGGGTGTTGTCCAGGATGACGCCGAGGCTCTTTACTTTGGAGGAGAAGGGTACTGGGAATCCATCGATAATTATGAGTGGAGCTGGGGTGTGTTGTGATTTAGTGAGGGTGGATTTGGATCCGATGAGCAGGGCCTCGGTCTTGTTTCCATTGAGTTTCAGGAAGTTCCTGCTCAACCAGCTCCGGATCTCTTCCAGGCACGTGATGAGGGAGGTGGGGGGGATGGCAGCGGTGGGTTTGGTGGAGATATAGACCTGTGTGTCGTCAGCGTAGCAATGAAAATGGACCCCATGGTGACGGAGGAGTGTGCCCAGCGGGAGGAGGTAAGTGGTGAAGAGGAGTGGACCCAAGACTGACCCCTGGGGGACACCCAGTGAGACACCTGAACACCCAGACTTGTGGTTGCTTAGTTGAACAAATTGTTGACGGCCGGTGAGGTAGGATGTAAACCAGGAGAGTGCAGCACCAGTGATCCCAATACCAGCTAGGCGGTCCAGGAGCAGAGGGTGGGAGATGGTGTCGAATGCTGCGCTGAGATCGAGGAGGATGAGAATGGTGAGTAATCCAGAGTCGGCTGCAAGGAGGAGGTCATTGGTGATTTTGACTAGGGCTGTTTCAGTGCTGTGTTTTGGACGGAAGCCAGATTGGAACGGTTCGTGGAGATTGTTAGTGTCGAGGTGGGACTGTAGTTGTGCGGCAACCACCCTTTCAAGTGTTTTGGAGATGAAAGGGAGATTGGAGATGGGCCAGTAATGGTTAAGGTCAGTTGGGTCAGCACCAGGTTTTTTTAGGATGGGAGTGATGGCAGCCAGCTTGAGAGTGGGGGGTACAGTACCAGTAGTGAGGGAGGAGTTAATTATGTTGGTGATCATGGGGGAGATGGACGGAAGACATGCTTTGACAAGGGAGGTGGGAAGAGGATCGAGCTGACAGGTGGTGGTTTTGGCTTTGCGGAGGAATTCTGAAACGGTCTGTTCTGTTACTAGGGTGAAGTCAGAGAGGGAGCTGATGAGAGGTTGGCCAGAGGTGATCATCCAGGGTGGGTCATCAGAGGGGGTGCGAGATGAGGCCAGTTGTTGGTGAATGGTGTTGATTTTAGAGCTGAAGAAGTCAAGGAACGCAGTGCATTGGGTGGTGGAAATGTCTGGAGGGAGAGATTTAGGAGGTTGAAGTAAGTGGCTGACTGTTGAGAAGAGGACTCTGCTGTTGCCTGTACCAGTGTTGATGAGGTTGGAGTAGTATGAGGTTTTGGCAGTGGTGAGGGCATTCTTGTAGTGATGGAGGTGGTCCGAATACATTTGGCGGTGTACAGTGAGTTGAGTCTTATTGTAGATTCGCTCCAGTCGACGACCAGTGGCTTTGAGCTGGCGCAGATGAGGAGTGAACCAGGGAGCAGTGTGGGTGAATGAGACTGAGCGGGTTTTCAGGGGGGCCAGGGTGGTGAGGGAGGAGGAGAGGCAGTTATTGTAGTGAGTCACCAGGTCTGTCAGGGAGGAAGCTGGGGGAGGGTTGGGGTAGGAGCTGATCATGGTGGAGAGGTCTGTGGTGTTGATAAGTTTGATGTTTCTGAAGGAGATGGTCCGTTGTTCCTTGGTTTTGTGTAGTTGGGTATGAATGTCAAAAAGTACAGCTTTGTGGTCAGAGATGGGGAAATCAATGACATCAAGGTTAGTGGGAGTGATGTCAGTGCAGCAGATTAAATCCAGAATGTGACCTTTGTTATGGGTTGGGAGGTTGACATGTTGTGTGATGCCAAGACAGTCCAGAAGTGATGTGAAGTCATTCGCAAAAGTACAGGATGGGTTGTCAATGTGGATGTTGAAATCACCAAGGAGGATAACAGTGGGGGACATTGCACATACAGATGTAAGTAGTGTTGAGAATTCATTGAGGAAAACGGCGGAGGGTTTTGGTGGTCTGTAAATGGTGACAATGATAGTGGGTTTGGGGCCTGAGAGTTTTACAGCTAGACATTCAAAGGAGGAATGAAGGGGGACTGTGACAGTGGCTGTGACTGTGACAGTGACAGTGACAGTCTTGGCTGCTATGTTCCCAGATTCTGAGTTTGCGAAGTCGTTCACCTGTGGTGAAAACAAAACGGCCTATCTTGCCAAATACGGCATCGCATCTTTCATAAAAAGAGAGCTGTCACGCAGTGTAAACGATAAACAGTACGTCCTCATGTTCGATGAGAGTGAACAAAACCACTAAAAGCAAACAGATGGATAACCATGTGAGGTACTGGCCCACGGACGACAGCCATGTCATATCGCGGTACTATGGATCACAGTTCATGCTGGATCATTTTAATGCAAGTATTCCAAACAGTAAATTAACTAAATTGTGTCGGGCTTTGGCTTTTGCCCAAAAATCATATTCAAAGTTTGTTTGTTTATTAATATTAATATTCAAATATATTCGAATATTTATTAATAATATTTTGACCATTAAATTCCTTCAGTAAGACCTGGATTGGGCTTCGCGGGGTTTGGATTTTTGTGGACGCCTGAAACACAAACGATGATGTCATTAGCCCCCTATAAATAAAGCCCCTTGATAAAAGTAATTACTAACTGTAGATTAAAAAGTATTTCTGCTCAATTTAAAAGGTTGAATCTCCTGGTGACTGAATGTTTGTATACAGCGCGCAGGCTTGATGCGCTCCACTTTGCGCACTGATGCGCCTTGAATATTTACTACAGCTTTTCTACAACTCGATGCGGTTTCGCAATGACTCCGTCTTTAGGGAGATATTCCTGAACCTCATTAAACGAACCCGGATCGCTTTCGCCCGTTTCGGCTCCGTGTGGACGGGGCCTGAATCGCGACATGAAGCGACACCCGCCGGACACTCCGGCGGATGTCCGGGAGTCCAGAATCATTTTGGGACAATTGCTGTACTACCTTATCTGAATAAAAAATAATTAATGTCGAGACAGCTTAAGTTTTTGGGTCGCTGCAAGCAATTTTGAGCACGTTGTGCTGCTGCAAGTGATGGAAGAGGAGGTTGGTCGTACTCGACCCTTTAGTTGCGAAAGTTTTGAAGCACTCTCTATAAAAAAGCTTATTCTGTCATTTGTCAGACTAGGGCTGGGCGATTTGGCCTAAAAATAAAATCTCGAATTTTTCTAACTAATGGACAATTTACGATTTAAACCTCTTTTTTTTTCTGTTTTTCTCTAAACAACGACCAAGGCAAAATTTAAATACATATTTTCTTTATTAACACAATAAAAATAAATGAGATTACCAAGTAATCTAGGCCTATGTGAACCAATCAGTTGTTCGAGGATAAAAGATAAAAACAGCACAATTGGCTGTCATTATTGTGCAAAGATTTTTTTATATCAAACTGAAAAAGAAAAATCTTGTAGGCCATCCCTGAAAAACTTGTAAAATGCGATCGACTTTCTACAAACCTTACACGGAACAGTTTCTTCCATGTCTGACTGCTTGTACCCGAACCACTTCCATACAACTGAAGTAGCACCCTTTTTATGAATGAGTTCTTCATCTGTGTTCGTGGAAATTGTTATGGTAGGGGAGATCCGGGTCGATTGAAACACGGGACGATTGAAACACAGCGATTTCCTCGAAAACCACAGAAGGCGTGTAATGACGTCCCACCGTTCAAATGTTATCCCCAAACCTGTTTTCGAGAAAAAATGCAAATTAATCGTTTGAACCGAAAAAATCGCCCAGCCCTATGTCAGACACCTTGTACCATTTCCAAACTATTGAGCAATTTGTCTTCTGCTTACATACAAGCCAGGCACGGCGTAGATGGGTGGGCCTGACGGACCTAGGACCAGCCACGGTTCAACAGGCCCACCCAAAACCTTTCTTGAAAAAAAACACGAAAAAAATCTTCTGAAATGCTTTATTTTTTCAATGCAGCAAACTTTGAACGTTAAATGGCTGTTATCTTCATGGATGACCGTGAATTGGCGGTAGGCTATTTTAGTAGTTATTATCTCGTAGTAGCCTAGGCTACAATTGGGGGCTTGGGTAGAGGTGTTGCTGCATTGTCTCTACAACAGAGACAATAACGCAGCGATATCAACATGAGCAGTTCTAACTGGAGAGACGGTGAAATCCGTGAGCTGCTGACCATCATGGGAGAGAAGATGATGCAGTCGCATTTAACAAAGACGTTGAAAGATGGTGCGATCTACTAGAAAGACGCAGAGGAACGTGCCTTCATGCCAAGCTGCAACCGAACCGGCTAGGCAGTGTAAAAAGGCCTAAGGAGCAATCGCGGACAGGTCCGTCCTATGCACCGAAACTTTAAACAATGCAACAAAATATTTAAAGAGCAAGCTATTATGCACAGATATTATAACAGTATATTCGTCAGTCATTTGTATTAGGTTAAACAAGGATTTGATAACGTTTTTAATTTAAGGACCACCCACAATTGATCTGGCCCATCCACAACTGGAATCCTGGCGCCGTGCCGGAATACAAGCTCCTCTGTGCCGCATTTGCCGGCAGACTCCATGTTTCGCGGCGTAGGGGATTTAAAAAAGTGACATGAGTGGAAGGGGGGCCATGTGTGTGTGAGCCGGAGGCAGAGCGGGAGAGTTAAGCTGAGTTACGAAATAGCTGGCGGCAGTCGCGGTTCGAAACTGCTGTTATTTGTATAAAATATGCTGTACTTTCAACGCATATTAAACTATATCGATGTTGACGACAGCGTCTCGTACCATATCTCATCTGAAAAATATCGATATATTTCAAATATCGATATATCGACGTGCGTGTGCGTGTGTGTGTGTGTGTGTGTGTGGGGGGCAATATCAGTCCTAGCCAGGTTCTCAATACCAGTTGATAACATTTGTGTGCAAATGGAGTAGACATTTGGCTAGGGATGGTAAGGTAGTAGAGGTTAGGGGTGGGATAAATAATCGATTCTTCGATGCATCGCGATTCTCACTAGAACGATTCTGTTTCGATGCAGATAAATTGATAATCAGGATTAATTTTTTTATTAATTTTTTTGCCTGCTGAAACATTCTGTTCGCCAGAGAGGGATAATTTTTGTAACTTTAAAATTATTGAATTTATCTTCAGTGTGTATTGGCCAATCTGATTTGTCTTGACACGATTGCGATTCAGCCTACGCATAGCATGCGCGCAAACTCACAGCTAAGTTAATTAATCTGTTGATGTCTAATGATCATCACAAAAGTAGAAAGTGATTAGCAAACTCTGAGTAGCAAACCCAGATGAATGTGTATATTTTTGAAAATCACGCATGGAAATGTACATAAAAAACATTGTTGCATCGATAATCGCTTCAGAATCGAATCGTTGAACTCATAATCGGAATCGTATCGAATCGTGAGGTGCCGAGAGATTCCCACCCCTAGTAGAGGTATAAACCACAGATGGTGAAATTATGTGTTTGGTCAGAAATTAGTTAGATCAAGAATTATTTGAGAGGTGGTTAGGTCTTTGGTATTAGGTTAGAGGTGGTTAAGTTTTGGTAATATATTGCAGATATTACTTGGCTTGTTGGTAGGGCAGTTCATCTGTGTGACTAAAAAGTGTTCCTTTCTGCTCAAAACGGGTCTATTGGCTGTGCCCCCTTGCTCCATCGAGTCATACATGGGTTTTTACAACATTTGGCCATGCCTCCTGGCCCTAGATCCTGTGGAAACCAATGTGTCTGTTAATCCAAAACCTTTAACACTGTCTACGATTGCCAGTTATATCCCATCTTTACAGAGTTCTCCTGTGCAAACATGGCTTAGCCTTTAGGTTCTGAGGATCCAACTCTGTGCTGCCGGGTGACCTTACTTTTTTAACATGGCTGTCTGCATGGCAACATTTTTATTTTGCACGTATTTATATATAAAGAGGCTGAAGATTACCTTTTATATAAAATGCAAGCAAAATATTTCTGATAATGTCAAAGTGGCATGTTCTGGCGGCAGTAATGCAGGCTTAATGTAGGGCTGTACGGTATGGACTAACGTTTACATCACGGTATGATTTGAGGCATAGACGGTAACGGTATTACATCACAGTATGTTAATTAATCTTCTAATTTCTATATAAATCCTTTTAAAGGGGTATAATACTTGTTAGGCAGCTATTACTCTACTTTTCACATAGTACTGAGGTATTTTAAGAACATTTATTGAGCAAAACTGCAATAAAAAAAATGCCAAATCCATTACTTCCATCTCTTCAAAACACTAATGTTTAATAGTATGGATTCAGCCATAACTCCATGATTGAAGTTTCTTGCCAGGACACAGTGTACACCATACACTCACATTCCTCCCCTTAGTTTCAACAAGTTCGGACTAATGGGAAATCCCTCCAAAGTTAGCATTGGCTGCTTCTTGCCATGATTGCTCTTCAAGCTACTGTCACGTACTGTGTGGAATGAGAGCTTGCGAAGGGAATATTGCGCTGGCGCGCAGCAAGCATGCCCCCTGAGAAGGCAGTGTCGCTGTCAAATCTGTCCCTGGGAAAAGTAACATGCGCCGAATGGAAAAAGGAACTACGTTTCATTTTCAGTAGTAACGTGTTTCTTTACTTTATGCCTGAAAAAAGTACAGTAGTAATGAACTGTCTAACGGTAACGTCAAAATCCCTACTGTAACGCAAATTCACACCGGTGTACTCTCTATACCGTTTATACCGTACACCCCTAGCTGAAATACAATGCTGAAGAAGAATGGACACGACACACGTTATTTCACTAATGAACCTGGTCTGTCCTACAGAATAAACTTGTGCATTTGTTGCTGAAAGGACAGATCTGTGTGCAGCATGTTTGTACTGGTCTGGGTGGATCTGAGCAGCAATCCCACTATCCAGTTCAGCTAAACTAATTGATAATGAATAACTCCAAGAAGCTTGGTGCCGATTAGGTAGGTTTACTCAAATTCAAAGATTGAAACTTAAACATAAATATATATCAGTTACAAAACTGGATGCACTCAAAATGCAAAAACACAATATAACATATTGCAATAACTAAGTGCACGAAAGTTGGAGCGTAGCATTGCTGTAGCTCTCCACAGGCAATAAACAAATATGGAAAACATAGCTGGCGCCATATAAAATGGTACAAATAGATGATCCAATAACCAAAATAATGCTGCTGATGCATAGCTAAGTCCTAATAAGCTGCAGTACTTACAAATATTGCGATCATACAGCTAGCAAGACTAGGATGGTGGAAGATGCGATTTCTCTAGTGTTAATGTAGCTCAGTAGTCAGCTGAATCACTTCCGGAATAGCCACTTCCAGCCAACTTCCGGAAGTATTAACAAATAAAGACCAGCTCGATAAAATAAAAGCCTCAGCATAAAAACATTGATGAATAGGGTCGAGAACAATGTTTGAAGGTCTACTCTCGGACTCCTTTTGGGAGGGCTGCCTCCATTTCAGGTTCAGCTTTACACAAAGGAGGAGCATCTTGTTACCAACCCTGAATGACAATCAACTGCCCAAATCTGGAATCACCAAACCAAGTCTGCTCTATCCTAAATAATTGAGTTGTTCTTTAACTGTGTGTTGGGTTAGGCTCCACCCCTCAGCCCATCCTTCACACTCCAAAGGACAAGAGTGGAGCACCGCCGGCCCGCAGTATCTATGACGACCTGACCGCCTCTGGGGCCACACCCATCAACCTCTACAGACAGGTAGAGTGACACGTCGATTAGGGGTGTAACGATACATCGATGTAGATCGATACATCGATTGATTGGCGAACGATCCAACTGCATCGATGCAACGCCCAAACATCGATGCATATCGCTGTATTACACGCTTTTATTATTATATATCTCCTTTCGCGGGTGTTTGTGAAACTATTTCTGCGCAAAGCGCCAAGTCGCTCGTATCCATTCACCGGTTAAACAAGGCAACAGCGAGCACATGTGAGCACGAGGATGTCTAGTTTCGAGTTTTTCCAGCCTAACGTGGTTAAAAGTAGCCAAATCGGGCTGAAAAATGTGCCCAATCTGGCAACACGGACGGCTTATCTTAACAGCCAAGATGATTCCGAGGGATGTTTTGTTTTTAGAAGAAAACTATCCACAAAGAAAGATAGGTTGGGAATAGTCTACGTTCAAAATGAAAGATCATTACAGGCTCTTTAATTTAAGCCATAAAAAACCTTTGGCACTTCAATGCAATTATGTGGCACTTTATTATTTGTATTAAAAATTGATTTTTTTGTTTTAAATATCCGGAAGAGCAAAGAAATAAAATTATGAAATTATAATTAAGTTGATGTGAGTTGATGTGATTGTAAGAGGTTGTGTTAAATGGGCATATGATATCATCTCATATCGATCGCATGCCCCTGAATCGAAATCGTATCGCGGCAGACTTTTGATATCGGCAAATATCGTATCGTTGTCCAATGAATCGATATAATATCGTATCGTGATGAAACCAGAGATTTACACCCCTAACGCCGATCTGGGTTCTGTTCATAGAGAGTTGACAGACTGATCTGTGGTCTGTTCATACAGAAGGGGACAGGCTCTGTATGAACATACTGTTGGTATGGAAGACTGCACTAATCTGGGGTGTTTTCACAACTGACTGAATTGACATTAATTTTCCTAAAAAGCCCTTTTTGTATATTTCCAGATCAACTCAATTATAGATAATAACAATTAAGATCACAATGTTTAAAATTTAAACTAGCTCGTAGCATAAAATCACCTGGACAAATATCTGTAGTCAATGTGGATCAATACTGATTTAAAAGATTGTGTTCAGTAAAATCTGAGCCTATAAGTAATTTATTCTACAAATAACAAATGCTGGCCACCCATACCTCTCATTGTATACATAAATTATACTATTGACACTCCCAAAACATCTGCCACTAATGCCACTAAGCCAGCCCAGTGACACACACTCACTTACTCACTCTCTCTGACAACACCAATGTACACGTAAGCAAGTCAGTTGAACCTGCATTATATACAGTCTATATTAAATCAGTTTAACCTGTATTATATACAGTCTATGTTAGGGCTGTCACTTTTTATTCGAAGTTTGAATATTCGTTCGAAGGTGGGGTGAAAAGTTTGAATTCGAAGTGTAATTCTCCATTCGAACTGTAAAAATGCGCTATGAAGAAGACAGCGGCGAGTGGCTTCTCCTCAATAAAGCGGCCCTCCTGGATCCCCGCTTCTCCCGGTTAGTCCACCTTTCCCCTGCACAGAAACATCTCGTGACTGAAAGCCTCTCACACGAGCTCACTGAAACGGAGACCGACACTGATCGCACACGACAGGGAGAAAAGTCCGCTGGCGCGATGGGCGCGATGGGCGCCCGACTTATACAGCACGGCTGACAGAAGCAGCTGCAACGGTAACGGAGAGCTGCGAGACTACTTGTAATTTTCTTTCCGTAAGGAATAAAAAGAGCAGCATGCCGTGTTGGAGGTCGGCCTCACAGATTGTTCGTTTATATAGGCTGTGTCCGCATGGACGACATGCGCTCCGCATATCGCGCTCCGAGCAGTTATTGTTAATGTGTAAAAGACAGCCGCACTTGTGTGTCGGAGCTTCCTCTTGTTGTGTTTACAAATGTGTTATCAAAGATGTGTTTTTATCCGGTGCTGTTATGAATTCAGTAGGTATACGTCAAAAATCAAGACTGTTGTCGTGTTCTATGGGGGGGGGGGGGGGGGGGGGTCGAATGTATTCGAATGTATTCGAATTAATTATGGACATTCGAAATTCGTTCGAATTTCATTTTTGGAAAAAGTGACAGCCCTAGTCTATGTTAAGTCAGTTTAACTTGTATTATATACTGTCAGTCAGTTTAATCTGCATTATATACAGTCTGTTTAGTCAGGTTAACCCGTAATATATAAAGTCTATGTTCAGTCCATTTAACCTGTAGTCCTTCCCTGGATTCAACGCTGGTGGCTTTATGGTCTGTCTCTCTTTATCCAGCCCTTTACAGGTTTCCAGTCCCCTATGTCTGGACATCAAGCTCCTGGCTCAGGTACAGCAACCCTAACACGGTCCCTAACTAAAAAGAGATATGTAGAGAGATGCTATCGGCAACATCGATATAGGTCATTTGCGTTGAAAGTAAAGCTCATTTGCTCCAAATAACAGCCGTTTCAAGCAGCGCCTGCCCCCTGCCATTTCCTCACTCTGCTTATCTTTCTCCGTCCCACTCTGCCTCTCACTAACACACGCTCTGCCCCAGCCCCGCCATTCCACTCACGTCACTTTTTGAAATCTGATATTGATATTGAAGTTTTGAAGCGGGGGGGAATAGCGAGAGAATAGCGAGCCAGTGCGTGATTAAAAGTAGCCCAATAGAAAGGGAAAAATTAACTATAATCTACCATGTAAGCAATCACTCCATTAATTAGTTATTCAGTGTTTCATGTATTTATGCTTATTATTCTTTTTCTATTGATGAAATGTATGACTATCTTGTGTTTTTGTGGCTCCGCATCAGCAGCAGCGCTTGCCTCAACTACGAGCGTGCAGGCAAAAAGCGCGGCTCATTTAAATGTAAAAGCAAAATCGCAAGAGCGATATGAGCTGTAAATATTTTGGACAGCGTTGCGTTTTGAGCTATCCGGCCAGTTTTTATCTTTTACAGCTTTTGGTGTGAACGTACAGTGACACCGGTTTGAAACTAAAACTGTGATTCTGAAGAAAGTTTATGATATTGAAATTCCGTTTAGATATTATTGAAGATAGTAGTGTGTAGATTTGTTAAATGGTTTAAACGAAGATAAAAGGTTGAAAGTTGATTGCTCCACCGTCCTCCCATTGTCTCCCATGTTAAAAAAAAGATAATATTTTATAATATTTTAAAAGTATAATATTTTAAAAAGAATAAAATATTTAGAAAATCTGAATAGAAGCGTGCAATTTCAAGCTATTCTGAATACTTTAAAATTGGAGTCTCTAGGTGAAACATTTTGGAAGGAGATGGGTCCTAAAGTTTGAAGAGCATAATAAAGAAAGAAAGAATAAAACTTATGAAGAACAATAGTTGTGCGCTGCATGCAGCACTCACCTAAATATCATTGTCATCACCTGCTTTTAAAACGTACTGTATGGAACCTGTCAGCTTTGTGAACCATTGCACCCCTAATATTGGTGGATTCAGGTGTCTTTTGTGTGTGTATTCAGGTCTCTGTATGTCATTTTTTTAATTTGTGTTTTAGTAGGGGTGTTATCGCCAGCTCAGGTGGATCCCTTCTACAGTCAGGGGGAGGCGCTGTCCTCTGAAGACCAGCTGGACCAGACGTGGGTCACTGTATTCGGGTGAGTGCTGTAATGACTCTACCCTGCCACCTGGCGCACTAATGGAGCCTGATCAAGTCTCCACGAGGCTAAAGAATTCTTCCTGAAGTTAGCGTGCTGGATCTGGAACTTATTGGAAACTTTCAAAATAATTAGCTTCCTCTGGCTGTTTCTCTAAATGGTCCACCCTAGCTTTGATACATGACCCATTAATGACACATAACCGTTTGCCCTTCAGCCTCCCATCCACCTGTGGCATCTGTACATTATGTTCACAGATCAAAGATGTTCACTCTTTTGTTTCCACCGTGAATTGAAGCTCAAAGATGTTTTGTTCAGATGGAGTCGTTGTGATTGTTCTCCAGCACAAAGTGGAGGCAAAGCTCACTGTGTCTGTGTTGTGTCTCAGGTTTCCTCCTGCTTCTGCCTCCTACATCCTGCTGCAGTTCTCCCAGTACGGCAACATCCTTCACCACACGGTAACACGCATGCATGCTCTCTCACACACACACGTAGACAAGTTGTTGTGCGTATCTTTTGGCCTGTCGTGGTGATGTCTGCTGCTGTGTTTAGATGTCTTCTCCGGGGAACTGGATGCACCTCCAGTACCAGTCCAAGCTGCAGGCCAGGAAGGCACTGTCTAAGGATGGCAAGGTGTTCGGAGACTGCATAATGGTGGGGGTTAAACCCTGCATAGACAAGGTGAGGCTGCTTACTTAAGCCATGCAGTGGCATTAACCATCAGGGCTGCTGGTTAACAAACAGACTTAGGGACGGGGAACTGGATCTCTGGAACTGTGTCAGGGCTTCCGCGGGGTTGGTAAAGGTATTAAAAGGTAGTAAATGAAATTAGCCCAAATTAAGGTATTTTTTAAGTATTAAAAAGTAAGAAACGTCATCAGGTATTAAAATTCCAACAAGGCCTATGAGTTTTTTCGATTTGTGTAATTTACGTGCAGGCCTATCTCCTAAAATTACTAAAACTTGCGTGGATTAATTTTTATGTTGCGAGTAGGACCTGAGTAATATCAATGATGTCACGTGGTGCGTGCACTGAAACAAACTGGATATACCCGGCTGGCTTGCAGCGAAACCACTTCGGAGTTCGCTTCTGTTAGTTCAAAGTCATTTGAAAGACTTTAATGGGGAAATGCACATTTTCGGACCTCTAGCTTGAGTAATCGATATTTAAAGGTCCCATGACATGAAAATCTCACTTTATCAGGTTTTTTAACATAGATATGAGTTCCCCTAGCCTGCCTATGGTCCCCCAGTGGCTAAAACTTGCGTTTGGTGTAAAACGAGCACTAGCTGTTCTGCCCGCCTTTGAAAAAACGGAGGCTCAAGCGCGCTGATTTGGAATGTCTTTAGGTATGTCGTCACAAAGCATCTAAGCTCCTCCCCTTACACTGCCTGGCCCACCAAGAGACGTTGGCCCGCCAATGAGACACGACCGTGCGAGCGCCACAAATGTGTGTGTGTGAATACACACACTGTAACGCAAGTGTTTGTTGTCGGTTCTTTGACGTCTCTTGTATTTCAACAACGAGACTGTAGTGGGGGTTATCTGAGCCATGGTTGAGAAGGAATTGGGGGCAAGGAACTTTGGCTTTGACTCGCTGAAGTACATCAACTGCGACATGCCGCCGGTTGCCGCGAGGCACCATCGCCCGGCAGCGGGCAGCCGGCAGCAGGCATGCGGTTCAGTCTACTTCAGATTGATGTGAAAGTGGAAGAACCAGAGACGTCGTAGAACCCGACAAAGTCGTTTGTGATTCATAATATCGTCTGGAGGCGCACACAGCTTTTGGCCGTGATAATATGTATTATATGATATAGATGTCTATGTATTATATGATATTATTTAGATATAGAGCTCCAGGACTGTAACGCAAGTGTTGTACACTTCCTTGTTATTTGGATAACCGTTCTGCTTTTGGTGTTATGGCGCATAACACGTCGGACTCTCGTCTCTGGTATTTCTACAATGAGACTCGTAGTGGGGGTTATCTCAGCTAAGGTTGAGAATGAATTGGGGGGCAGGAACTTTGGCTTTGACTCCCTCAAGAACATGAACCACGGCATGGAGGAGAAAGGGATTGTTGGCGGTGAATCTCTCCCGCTTGAGCCCCGCTGAGGGACCACCGCCAGAGGCGGAGGTGCCTAAGCGCTGCCCGGCAACAATCCCTTTCTCCTCCTTGTCGCGGTTCAGTCTACTTCACATTGATGTGGACGTTGAAGAACCAGGAACGTCGGAGAACCCAACGCGGTCGTTTGAGATTCATAATATCGTCTCACACAGCTTTTGGCCGTGATAATATATATTATATGATATAGATATCTATGTAGGCTATATGATAATATTTAGATATAGAGCTCCAGGACTCGCGTGTGTTCTATAATATTTACAGAACACGGCTAAAGGCTTGTGTGCGCCTCGCCATTGCGATACATCCACTGTAAACAGAGCGCATGGTACCGTGGCTGCAAGCTGCTCAGGGCCACACCCCCACCCTCCTCCTTGACCCGCCTCGCTCCTCCTCATTTGCATTATAGCTACAGACACCAAAACAGCGCATTTGGGGGAAGCTCAATGTGCGACTGGCTCAGAGTGGCTGTAACTCTGCACCACGGCTGAATTTCGGGAACGTCTTTGAATACTGTGTTAGTTGCCCACTAATACATATATTAAAGAATACATAAAATAGCATGTCATGGGACCTTTTAAAAAATTGTACGGTATAAACGTATAGGGGGATTATTTGTTTATCAACACGGTGGATACGCGTGCAGAATGATCGCAAAAATAACATTTGCTTGACCGGTTGGCATGTGTGGTTAAGTTGCGGTGTTAATTAGTGATGTTGCAGCTTACTTTTACATTAAACTGTTATCAGAGTCTGAGAATGCGGTTACATGCTATAGACCCTATAGTATCTGGTATAAAGGCTGGGACGAATTTCATATTATAAATATGTAAACTTTACGTTGAAAGTATAGGCCGTCGCGATTCCCATTGAAACTAATGGAGCGGTTATTATTCTTCAAAACGAGAGCTGGTAAATTGTGAAAAATGAATTAAACTTTAATCAGACAACGCGGTTATATGCTTTAGACCCATTTCCTGAGGGTTTTCTGAGAAAATAGTAAGAATTGTCAAGGTCTACATAAACCTTAATATATAAGCCTCTGGAGCACCTAGAAACATGAAATAAAAAGCATTATAAAGGTAAGAACTACAGGTTTTATTAAAACATGCTCCCTGAGCACAACCATAACAGCAACATTTTAAAAACATTCTCAAAACAAGATTAAGAAGAAAAAAACAGTATAAATCAATGATATAAAATACAACAAATAACATTTTTACCAAAGCATTGTAAAGGTCAGAACTACAGTTCCAACCCATAGGAAAGTCCTGAGGTGGAACTGGTGGAACTGGTCTCGCGACCAACGCGTAAAAAATCTGTCTCGCGAGATTTGTGAGCTATCCAAACTACTATTTGTGGCCTGTAGGGGCAGTAATGCGCCTTTGCTACGTCTAGACTGCCAGAACCTAACGAAGGAGAAGGAAAAGAAGAGGAGGAGAAGGAGGGGAAGCAGGGGAAGCAGCCATAGGCAGTCAGAATGACGTCGGAAAATACCCGTGTTACCGTCGAAGATGCCCCCGCCACTTTTAAATCATTTGTTTGGCAGCATTTTGGGTACCCGGCGGAAATGATGAATGGCAGTAGAGTGACTGATAAGACACGGACGATACCAAGTTGTCAGTGACATACTTGGTCAGACTCTGTTTGCACTATTTGCACTCTGTATTGACGGAGTAGAACTTTGATTTGGTTTTGCAGATAATATTGTTTGCACTTGAAAAAAATAGAATTATTTAATTTAATTTATTTTACTTTAGTTTTCAATTTTAGTTTTAGTTTAAATTTAATGCATGTAAAGAGTTATAATAAAACATTTCAAAATGCATGTGCAACTCGGTTAAATAAAAGTCTGTTGGTCCAGTCATATATTTTGTCATTGTAGTTTTCTTAAAATCTCGTCTCGTCTCGTTCTCGTGAACCGAATATCGTGTCTCGTCTCGTCTCGTGAGCTGAGTGTATCGTCACACCCCTACTATTTATTCATTATTCCATTATTGTATTTATAACCAACATTATTGTATTTATTCATTATCAACCATCATCACCATTAGTAATTGCTATAGCACCACTATCATTACTGGCCATTCCGTTTTCTAAGAGAAGAGAATGGAACTCGGAAGAGAGCACAAGAAAACAAAACATAAATAATAACCTCCTGATCATGTCGAAACGGTCCCTTGACATTGCCCTGGGGACGTTTGTTTGGTAGAGCCACTTAGTCTGCCTCCAGTAATCGCGGCGTGCTGGTAGCTTTAAAATTCCAAAGCAAAGACACAGCCCGAGGAATGTTTTCATTTCTGTTTTCGAGACCGGGGTCCACTTTAAGGTCGTGGGGGTCTGAGCTCGTACCTGTTCCGCGTACCGATTCGTTTCGGTCAATAACGTGTCCCACAGCTGATCGGTAAAGATCCTGGAAAACACATCGAGTGGGCTAGCATCCAAGGGGATCGGTTGTTTCACACCCGGTGTGCGAGAGAATGTCTTTGTTTTCCGAGGCTGGTAATTACCGGTTCTCCAGTCCACCTGGAATCCCCGAAAGTCATCCTCCTCCTCTCCTTCGGTGTCCAAAAATTCCCACTTCTGTGCCCGATCCAGTGGATCAACCGGCACAAAATCATTCTCGTCCTCGCTCTCAGACTTGAATTCTATGTCAATATCACTGCCATCGCTATCAAAATCCTCCATGTTCATTGCTATTCTCGGTCGCCAGCTAGCCGTATCGCTAAAAACAAAGATAGAAAATCACGTGTATATCTGATTGATTGACGTGATTTTCAGCCAACCAAAGTGCATTTTGGTGGTCACCAGATCTTTACCAAAGCCTTAAGACCCACCTCATGTTTATTTTAACCAACCAGAGTGAGTTATTTGCTGCATTCGTCATGAAAACAATCACGTGTACAAAATGCTGCGCCACGCAGCAGCCGGCAGAAGAGCTAATGTTGCGCTACGCAGCTCCCGGCAGGAGGGGCCATGTTGCGCGACGCAGCATCCCGCGCCAATGGGTTAACTTAGAGAGATGGCATCAGCAGCTGCAGTATTTCGGAATTGGTCAGTCGGTACTTATGCATACCGAACTTGACCGCTGTCAAGGACGGTGGATATTTTGCTTGATTCACGTCTTTCTTAGCACTCCGTAAATAGTCTGGTAACTTATCAACCGCAGCGTGTCCAGTTTCTAAGCGACGTCAACGTCTTTGGCGGACTATTTCTCTACTGATCACACTACGAATGGTAATTGTAAAATGACACGCCGTGTGAAGATATGGTTTCGTTTTGGCAAGGAGCCGTGTAATAATGTATAGAACGTCGCCGGTCATTATCGAAAATAATACCCTTCAGGGCGAAGCAAGACACCTCCACTTCGCATCGCGGTACGGTTTGCCCTTTCGGTGCTTATTTACCCGATAATGACCGGCGTTCTGTACTACAACATTATCCCTTACATATATCATATAAGTCCAGACCAACCTAACGGTTGTGTGCGAGAGACATACGAACGTAAGCTTACCACTTTTGTAAACGCCATAGGCCTATATACACATTCGGATTGCATGATAGGAATAGATCTATTCCGATTAGAAATCTATTGTGCCATGTAAACGCGGCTAGTGTTGAGTGTAACGGGTTACTGCGCGGTACTTTTTCATGTAAAACCTTTACACTGTGATAACAATATTTAACAAGGTAATTATAACTTAACTTCAACACTGGACACAAAAACTCTCTCTCTGGCACTCTGTCTATGTCCACTTTGTACCTGATTAAAAACTATGGACCAAGTCCCGTTTGGACATCTTGATTAATCAACTCCTAGGGTCTCTCTCTCTTGAAGTCGTGCTGGTATTAAAAAATATCGTGATGGTATTAAAAGGTAGTAAATTCAACTTAAGAATTTCTGTATAAACCATGTGTGTGCATTAACAGAGTAGTGGAAGACACTAGACCCAATATAAGGTGTTCCCTCAGATTAGATTCAGATAGAGGACCTTCATAAGGCTAAAAAAGGAATAAAAACCAGGCGCATACCAATGACTCATTATGCGGGTGATATCCGCTCCCTATGTGTGTGTGTAGGGCCCTTCTAGAGACCTACGGGAGGCTAATGGTGCGTTTCCAACGGCAGGTCCTCTTCGGCCCAGCACGCCTTGACCCAGTAGTGACGTTGCGGTTTGGCCCAGCTCAGTGACGACTCGCGTTTCCACCCCCGACAGTACGCTTATGGCAGGGCAGGGATTAAGCCGGATGGGGAAAGCCGCGGCAGCTACCTAAGCATCGTGACCTCCATAGTGACATTTCTTTCAAAAACAAAGCTTTCGCCGTTATCCAGAAGTACCTCACGGGTACTGGGTTTGTTTGTTATTATCCCCCTGTCGCCTGGAAGTGACTATTCTGTCGACCAATCAACGGACGGCGTGTGTAGCTCAAACTTGTTCGAGATGATTACGGCTCATCACGGCTCAGTCCGGACCCCGCCCACTTTTGATGTTGGAAACGCGTACCGCGGCGCACCTTTGTATACCGAACCGACCCGCACCCGCTGGTGGAAACGCGCCATAAGAGGAGCACCTGGTCTGGAGAGAGGCCTCTAGCCTCAGTTTATACTAAATAAATGTCCTTAAATCCTCCGTGAAGGCAGAGAGAACAGGACACAGTTTTCACTTTGGAATTTAGTTTTAATGTCGGGAGTGACTCGGGAATAGCAAAAATCCTCTTTGACTAACTATACAACTATCGCAACTTTTACGGCGGTGTAATTACGTTGCAACTAATCAGGTCCATTGTTCTATGGATTAACGTCTCTAATATGTGATCTATGCTCTCTCCAGAGCGTGATGGAGGGTTTGGACCGGGCCTCCACCACCAGCTCTGTGTGTACTCCCCATCAGCTCCCCTCCACCCCTCTCCACCTCTCATCCTCTCACAACCATTCCGCCCTCCTCCCCTCCACTCCACGCTCCTCCATGAGGCCGCTGAGTGCTGCCTACAAGGCTTCTAGTAGTGACTACCAGGTACACTTACCCTTAAACACATCCAACTGCCGTATACTTACCCTTAAACACCTCTAACTACCATACACTTACCCTTAAACACATTAACTAGCATACACTACCCTTAAACACCTCCAACACACTTTCAATTGCCCTTGGACACATCCAACTACCATACACTTACCCTTAGACACCTAACTACCATAAACTTGCCCTTAAATACATTAAACTACCATACACTTACCCTTAAACACATCCAACTACCAGGTACACTTACCCTTATACACCTAAACTTACCCATAAACACATTTATTACCATACATTTACGCTTGAACACATGAACTACCATTACTAGTACAACTACTCATTATGTATCTGATGTTTGATTTGTTTCCAGGTTGTGGCCGACAAACTGACACCCAGGAAAGATGATACCTTTGTGTCTAAAGCTATGGAGTACATGTTTGGCTGGTAGCTGTGTGTGTGTGTGTGTGTGTGTGTGTGTGTGTGTGTGTGTGTGTGTGTGTGTGTGTGTGTGTGTGTGTGTGTGTGTGTGTGTGTGTGTGTGTGTGTGTGTGTGTGTGTGTGTGTGTGTGTGTGTGTGTGTGTGTGTGTCCTTTTTTAATCTGATATGGTTGCAATAAAATTGAGAATTTGTTTGTTATTGTCTAGTTGTGTTTTCTAGTGAGTGGACTGTGGATGTGAACCTCTCTTCTTTTGATTGGTTCATGGTAACATCTACAATAAATACAATAACACAAACAACCAATGAGTGAGAATCTTTCTGGTGGAAGGTTATACCCAATTCATTCAATCTTACCCTAACCTTACCCCCCCCCGACCTGGACGGGCTCATCCCGCCGGATACCTGGAGGACTCTAGGTCAACGCCTCCTGTTTGATCCTGCGGGGGGAACGTTATGTCGGTTCGGGAGCCCGCAGGGGCCTGTAGTCACAGCGTGGTTCTGTCAGCTCGGTGATGCCCATGGAGTCACTGTGGCTCCGTCTTGCTCATGTCGGAGTCGTGGCGGTGCTAGGTGTTTGCGTGTCTGTGGGTGGTGAATGAGGAAGTAGACAGACGTGTTAGTGGAGCAGATGAGTAAAAAAAATCGTTGACTTAGGTATACAAGCATGAAATTTAGCACAGATACTCTCTAAGGGCCACTATTTTAGAAAAAGCTGTTGGCCACTCAAAAATTCAATATGGCGGCCATTTTTCAAGATGCTTATTATATCAATTATTCAAACAGTGATCCAAGCATAATATTTTATACAAATACTATCTAACGGACATGGTAGTGGAAAAAGATGCTTGTCCCAGTAAAATTCAAGATGGCCACCGTTCCTGTCGAATATTATTTAAATTGTTGAAATGGTGATTCAAGCATACAATTAGGCAGAAATACTCTTCAAGGAACACTCGTTTGGAAAAAGGTATGTGCCACTCAAAAATTTAGGATGGTAACCAGTTTCAAGATGGCCAACATTTCTGTCAAATAGTCATAATGTCTGCTTTGTCTGCCTCCTGTACTTTGACCTGTCCGGCCTAGTTAAACTTGCCAGGGATATAAAATCCCCGCCAGCATAGCTCTCAGGTTAATTGGAGTACACAAGCCTCTCCACCACGGCAAGGTGCAGTCCACAGAGAGGAAGGGCCACTGGGAAGTGGCCAGTAAAAATTCCGGATGGAAACCATTTTTCAAGATGACTGCCATTCCTGTCCTATGTTCATTGCCACTGTTTCCAAATAGTGATACAGAAAATATGCCTCTGTTAAGGCCACTTTTCAAAAAAGTTGTATGGCCAATAAAAAATTCAAGATGGAGACCTTTTTTGGTAGTATGTACACTGATGCACACATGCATGTTAGCAAAATAATCTAAAGGCCACACTTTTAGAAAAGGGCAATCGCAAAAATTCAAGATTCATTTTTCAAGGTAGGTGTTGCTTTAATAGTGTACTCTGTTGGGACTGAGTTAAAAGGAATGATTGGGAAAAAAAAAAAGTTCTATTCACATTTTGACCAGCTCAAAGGCCTTCTGGTTGTTAGACTGTCAAACCTGAGATTGAGAGGTTGTGCCCTGTAAAATAACCCCCATTGTTCACCAAGCTTTTTCCATTACCAGTCAGCAGGACTCTGCTTCTGGATGACACTGGGTTGCTTGACCCTATATGCAGCCTACCTGATATGCAGCACTTTTAGTGTGTTGAAGCATAGCTACTCTTGTTGGAAGAAGGGCCTCATATGGCCTCTGCTTTCGGGCAAACATGTCAAGTCTAGCCTCATCTACACTAACAGCTGTGCTTGATCGATCATACAGCAGGACCACAAGGAGGTATATTTTGGTATACTTTTAGTATGTTATTCAGCACACCAAATATACAAAATCTTTTGTATACATCTTTTGGGGGTTAAGCCATTTTTTTTCATAGATTGACTCACCTATTCCTTAACACATTACATTGACCTCTGACAGAAATGGTGGCCATCTTGAAAATGGTCGCCATCTTTAATTTTTGAGAAGCACACACCTTTTCCATGAGAATGTTCCTTGAAGAATATTTGTACCAAATGTGATGATAGCATCACCATTTGAAGAATTAATGTAAGGATTCAAGAGAAATGGCAGCCATCTTGAAAAATGGTTGCCATCTAGAATTTTTGAGGGACAATCACCGTTTTCTTTTCCAAAACATTCTTAAGAGAGTATTTTCACTAAATGTTATGCCAAAATGACTGTTTGAATGATTTACATAACGAGCATTTGACTGAAATAGCGGCCATCTTGAAAAAATGGCTGCCATGTTGGATTTTTGGTGGCCAACGCCTTTTTCCCAAAAGCTGTGACCCTTACTGTACGTCCACACCAGAAGCGTATTGAGCGACCAAATCGCCGGAATTCATTCACTTTCTATGGGCAAGAGCGACCAAAGTTGAGCGACCAGAGCGTCCAAAAAAAGTTGAAAACTTTTTAACTTTATGCAAATTACTATGACGCGCTTCAGCGGCCAAACACTGACAGCCAATCGGAATGTAGACGCTCTTCGCTTGCGTGGATCCCAGGGAACACCGGCAGGCACTTTGGTTCCTACCTACCTTTATTCACTCACTGAACAAAATGTCGGCTGAAGTATTAATCGCGGCTGTAACTGGGCCCCCGGTGTTGTACGACCCAACCCTTTTTCAGTTCAGAGATCGAAACGCCAAGGCTCTGGCCTGGGCGGAGGTGTCACGCGTGGTTGGTTGGTCTGGTGAGTGAGTTAATGAAACGTTTGATATTATTGTAAAATAGGCACCATACATGCCTGCTAACCGAGATCCTAGCATACTAATATTCCTTGCTCTGAATGGGACGATATCGTTTTCAAATATCGAAAATACATACGTTGTGCAAAGGAATAATACGTTGTGCAAAGGAATAATGCACGCATAATAATGCAAATTAATAATGCACGGAACAAACGTGTCACTTCAATGTGTTTTAATTGAGGATAGACAGCTGACAAATGACCATTTAGCTTTTATCCAAAGCAACTTACAATAAGTCATTTGACATAAGAAGTGAAACAATATATTGCTGTAAGTGACATATATAATGATAATGACAGCTGTGTTTTCTGTTTTGTGTTCAATAGTTAATGAGTGCATCAAGAAATGGAAGGGTCTCGGGGACACCTACAGGAAGAATAGGGAAAAGGAAAGGAGGAGGAGTGGTGCAGGGGCAGGTGGAGGGAAGCCATGGAAGTATGCACGCGTAATGGCCTTCATAGATCCATTCATGGAAGACCGCCATAGCCAGACCAACATGGCAGGGCCTGTGATTGAGAGTGAGGAGGACACAGACCAGGGAGAGCAACGGTCGAGGACCAGGAGGCACCGGTAGAAAATCAGGCAGCACCAGGGAGAGCACCGGTCGAGGACCAGGAGGCACCAGGGAGAGCACAGGCCGCTGACCAACTAGCACCACAGGCCGAGGAGCAGGCAGCAGGAAAGAGCAGGAGAAAGACAGGACGAGGCAGAGACCAGACTCGTGATGCTCTTGATGCGGAGAGGCTCATCACAGCTATAGAGGCTGTTAGCAATCGAGTAGTGAGTCAGAGTCCTCCAGAGGACTCTGACTCACTATTCTTTCGAAGCCTCCAAGAGGATTTCAAAAAGTTGTCTCTTAAGACTAGAGAGGGTCTAAAGTTCGAAATGTACAGGATGGTGTATGAGGCCAAGTGTCGTGAGGTTGACATGTGGGATGAGGGGAACGGGGTGCAGCTGACAACATTGTGAGGGGTGTTATAGTAAGCTTATTTCCCTCGCAGTGCTGTCAGCTGCACCTTTTTCATCTCCCTCACATGCCATTTATCTATGCACACACACACACACACACTTCAATTTTACAATGTTCTTTTGATGTTCTCTTTCACATGTACACAAGTTTGTTTCTTTGTTTGTTAAGTTCCCACATGTGCACTTTTATCAGCATTTGCTGATTTGTTAAATTGAATAAATATTTCCAAAAACAAGCTGTTTATTATTTTAAAATCTACAATGTTATTGTAAAATATAGGCCTATGCTTTGAGGACATTAAATGACTGCAACTACCATGGTTTATAATGTGGTATGCAATGTAATGTGTAGGAGCCATCTATGTTCACCCTTTAGTTTAGTTATTTTAGCCACTTGGGGGAGTATTGCATTGACTGTTGCATCACTGGGATCACTGGGAATTATGTATATACAGGTGAGATGATCAAACATATAGGATAGCTACCACATAATGTATTATTAATTGCAGGTTGCCAGCCAACAGCTCCCTCATTGGAGAAGTAGGAGACATACGCCTCCCTGACACGGAGGGCCTCCCGTGTGGCGTTGTTGCTGCCTGCTCTGTGAATACACTGTAGGCCAGCAGCTTCACGGTTTGCAGATGGTCCTGGTCGTGGTTGTGGTTGTGTTGTTGGCCTGGTGGTTTTCCTGATGAAGTTGTGCAGGATACAGGTCGCTTTCACACAGGCATCCACATTGCTAGGGCTGACCCCAATGACTCCTCTGTACATACGCCAGTGGGAGGTGAGAATACCAAAGGTATTCTCAACGATCAGCCTAGCATGGGACAACCTGAAGTTGAAAGCCCTGCGGCTGCCATACAGGTGGGTCCCCGGAAAAGGCTGCATGAGGGCACGGCGCAGCGGAAAGGCCTCATCTGCCACGAAGACAAATGGCTGCGGTCCCAAATGATCAGCACCTGGTAGCAGAGCATCTTCTGGTATGCCAAGTGTGCCGTCCTGCAGAGCCTGGCCAAAGATGGAATTGGCCAGGACACCACCATCACTGGTCCTCCCGTAGCTGCCCACATCCACCACACGAAAGCAGTACTGTGAATCCACCACTGCCAGGAGCACGATGGAGTAGGTTCCCTTGTAGTTGTAGTATAGGGACCCTGAGTTGTTTGGGGCCCTGATAACTACACGTTTCCCGTCGATTGATCCAAGGCAGTTAGGGAAGGCCCATTGGCGTCAGTTTGGTTTGAAATGTACTGGGGACAGAGACGCATTCGGAAGTGCATTTTTATAAGTGCTAGGTACAATGAGGATGAACTCCTTTTTCTCTCTTTAGTGCTGGTAATGAAAGGTTCTGAAAGACGGCATAATCATGTAGCTAATTACTAAGGAATAAAATGTATACAAAATCTGTCTGGCACGTTTTATGAAGAAAACATTTTCAAAAAGCATGGAACCGGCCCTCGTCCAATCTCAGCTAGCCTACTGCACCAGCCGATGGAACTCGCCGTGCTGAAGACGACCTTGAAGGATCTCATGGACCCAAATTCTCCTCCTCCTCCGGCGTCTTCGCAGGTACAGGAAAGCAGCACCAATAGCGACGATATCTTGTGCATCCACAGTGGTTTGGATTTGAAGTGATGATAAGCGGGAGTATTTATGTCGCGGAAGGCGACTAGGGGGAAAAGTGCATCAATGGCAAGGACAGTTGATTCCCCCCAGATACCGAACAATAGACTCTGGGTAGAGCCGATATTCCCTGCCCCTAGGGGCACTGTGGGTTGGGGTATACGTTGCGTTCCCTCTCTTGTACACAGACTAAGACGGACCAGGATATAAAAGGGGCCAAGGCATTGAGTTCGGGGCGCCTTACCCTGAGAACAGGAGTACCGATCACTGGACGCCGGCAGACGCAACCATTATCGCGGACCCACCACTACCGGAGACTACTGCACGACCAGACTTCGCCACACCAAGAAGGACCACTCTGACGTTCTACGGTTCCCGACAACGCCTCTTAAGGCCGATTTAGGGTCGTTTTAGACGCAGAGATGTAAGCACGTAATTTACACAAGGGACTTGTTTTAGACAAGTTTTGATTTACGGTTCCTTTAAGGTTCCTTAAGGATTGCGCGTGTTGCAAGGGGATTCTCCGCCAGAACAGTAGGGGGAGCAACGAACGAATCTGTGGGCGTGGAAGTGGAAATCGCTGGCTTGTTTATATTTATAATTATCATAATTCGTTCTTGTGTTTTCTTCTTCTCCTTCTTCAAAATTCTTCATTCGCTTCTGTCACGGCCTTTTAAAAATGGCGCTATTATGCTGTAAAACCGGAAATGTGAGACTCCTGAAAGGATGTGGTTAGCTGGCCAATCACAGCCTTTGCGAGCTGCGTAGGGCCGTAGTGTTTTAGTTGCATAGTCAGGAATTCTGGGCGACGCACTTAAGCATGTAAGGGGGGATATTTTACCGCGCAAGGGGGGGTTATGTATCTTACGTGCTTACGCGTTACGTCTAAAACAGAGCATATATCGGCCTTCAGTCCCGTTGGAAAGGGACGTAACATAGCCGTAAGCTTGCCTGAATCGGATTCCGAGAACGTCGACTCCACACCACCCTGAAGCATTGTTTTTGTCCTGTCTGTTCCACCTAGAAGTCACCCTCCGTTCCGGGCGATCTTCTAGCCTGCTCGGCCTCCGTGAGCAGCGAAGGACGGACGGAACCCTACACCACGTCGCACAGCAGTGTTTGTGTTTGTTTGTTTTCCAACTCGCCGTTCGAGGGACTAGTTTGGCGCGAGTTTGAACGGACGATTTTAGACTTTACTATTTGTTGTTTGTTGGTTTTATATATATATATAGATGTAGCATATTTTATCTTGTGAGTCCATCCTACATGTGTGGGATTCCTATCGTATAGGGGGGGTAGTAGTATGGCGAGCACTGCGTGATACTAGCCCTATTGGTTCAGCGAGCCCCTGGTTTTTCCCTAATCAAGTGTGGTGGTGATGATTATGCATGAATAGGTTGGTCCCCCCTCACGTGTGTTCAGTGTGTGCAGTGTTCAGTGTGTGCTGTGTGCAGCATTTTACAGGTTGGCAGTGTGTCCAGTGAGGGCAGGGTGTGCAGTGTACGGAAGTGGGCTCGACATAGTAGTATGGTAATATCGTAGCACCAGTCTACCCCCTGGCTTAGAGCCATTCCTTCTCCCCCTCTCACATACGTGATAGACTCAATCTTACAGAGTGGCATGTGATTGTGCTAATAAAGTATATTTGTTTATAATTGATCCATTGACTGCTGTTGTGGTATTTGGGGGATTCCTAGGAGGTTTGCGCGACATTTATACATCTAGGAACGTTCGTATTTAAGCGGGAATCATTTTCATTTGCTCTCCATGCCACCAATCTAACCAACCAATCGCGTGTAGCATGCTTTAAACAAAACCAAAAAAGTTTTTGAAATCGTCACATAAACAAACTAATCGACAAGACGAGGGATAAATGACAAGGGATATATCTCTTGTCTTTTATCCCTCTATTCCCCACTATTCACGGAGCATGAGGTGAATAATTGTTAATTAAATAGTCTAGATAGATAGATAGCCTAGTGAAGTCTTTATTAATACCAAACGACACAAATCGTCGGGAATCCATTTAGGTGGTTCGGCCCAGACAGGACAGTAGCCTACAAGACCACACAGAACAAGTCTGACTGGACAAACACACAATACATTAAAACTAGACACGCGTAGATAGACAGATAGGCCTAGATAGATATGTTCCATTATTTGCCTTGCGGAGCCAACCAGTCCTGTGCACGTATGCAAATTAGCCATGTGCGCCAAACACAATTTCTATTTGTTTTGAGTGCGACGAATGAGTGCAGGGCCCCGTTTCCCGATATCGATGGATCTTCGCTCGTAAGATCATTCTCTCGATGGATCTTTCGAACCATCGATAATTTCTTTGGAGCGTTTCCCGAAACTCCTCTTAACGTGAACGCGCATTCGCTGCACTCACGACGATCGTAGGATTGTAGGCCTACCTGTCCACTGACATGGTGCTGAAACGGGCTATGACGCAGGGGGAGACGCAGGAATGTCGGAGGAAAATGGGGTTTGTTACGTATTTTAAGAACACCAGCTGTATTTCCCTCACTTAACCAATAGGGGGTAGGACCAAACATATTAGCCGTAAATACTACACATAGCCACAAGGGGAGCAGGACATTACTGAAGGCTGCAATAGATACTTTAGCCACAGAGGGCAGCACCACAGACCAGGCGAGGAAAGCCGAGGATTACGTCACACCGGTTCCTCACAATTCTTCCGGTCCGCGCTGCTGAGTCCATAAAAAGCCTCCAGATCGTGGAGGCCGGTAGAACTCTCTCGGCAGCGAATAGACATAGATGGGTTTATGCCTTTGATCAGCTAGGAGAATACTCGCACGTGCTTAGAATACATCTTCAATCTCTCTTTACTTCAGAGTATCAGTTTACCATACCGAAAATACTTTATACAAATAAAGCTATTCCTTTGGATTCGACCCCTCTTTCCCTGAAGAACTCTGCAGGTTAAAAAGGGTTAAAATATCTCCCCATCAAGGCCAACCGCAGAGTAGCCTACGAAAATAATAGATTGCAATAATATGAATGCTAAAGATATTAAAACACATTGATTAAGCCTAGGCCGACATATATATCAGTATCCTGAGCGCACGATCGGGAGGTGGAAGTTGCGCTTTAGATGCCTTCACAAGTCCAGCGGAGGGCTCCAGTTTTCGCCGGCCAAGTCATGCGCTGTGATATGTGTGACAGGCAGCTATGTTGCACAACATTGCAGCTAAGGCTGGGGTAGCTTTGGTTGAACCGGAGGACATTGAGGACGATGACGACGAGGAAGATCGGTGTGAGGACGGCCTCCCTCATAACTACGCGGCTGGTTTTCATGCATGTCGAAGAGTGATTGAGACTTTTTTTTAACCCCCTCCACCCTCCCACATGTCACTAAACATTCCCGTCAACGTGACCAATCCCAACCATATCCCAGCCTTTTGCCTGCTCCTTTGCATTTATTTTAATTTTTATAATTAATATTTTAATTTTTTTATTTTATTTTTTTTTACATTATTTTAGGCTACGTTTTATGAGTAGCCTATGTCAGTCTGCACAAATCCCCCCCACTTTCTCTCACACATTTTAAGTGCCCTGCCTGCTCAAACATTTCCTGGACTGTCTCTCTCAAACTAAGAACATAATGGCCCACATTAGGCTCAGACGCACGTGATACACCATTACCAATGTGTTATAATAAAACGCATCCAATGAATGTCCGCTGGTTACGCCACTGAGGCTATAGTAGGCTAACGAGGCTCTTAGCGTCCTACGAGTACCCTGGAGCACTCGTTAGCTACGAGCGTTTTCAAGACGTTCGTTACCAAAGATGCTTTCGGGAAACGGTGTGAAAACTGTACGATGCTCGTACGACCCACTCTGCGATCCACTTAGGCTAAAGATGCAGGGCCCCGTTTCCCGATATCGATGGATCTTCGCTCGTAAGATCATTCTCCCGATGGATCTTTCGAACCATCGATCATTTCTTTGTCGCGTTTCCCGAAACTCCTCTTAACGTGAACGCGCATTCGCTGCACTCACGACGTCGTAGGATTGTAACTGTCTACTGACACGGTGCTGAAATGGGCTCCGTAGGAGGGGGAGACGCAGAAATGTCGCAGGAAAATTGTGTTAAAAAGGGTTAAAATATCTCCCCATCAAGGACAACAGCAGAGTAGCCTACGAAAAAAATAGACTGCAATTATATGAATGCTAAAGACATTAAAACACAATTGATTAGTCTTAAGCCGACATATATCAGTCCTAATCCTGAATGCACTGTGCGTTTCACGGCATTTTCCCCCCCTGAAATAATTCCATATGACAAAAAATTAAAAATAGCTTGTCATTTATCTTAATGGGCTGATTTCTGAAACATGCTTTGCACAGCAAAGAGAGCCGACTTAATCTGATTCCGCATAAAGTTTCCTTGATTGATCATTTGATTGGCTATAAAAGACCCTCCGGAAAAAGGGTAAGGCCTCTAGAAACGCGCAGTCATACAGCGCTACAGGCTGCCCATGGAGGCCATCAGACAGCTGCTTGGGGCGATCAGGCAAGACCCCAGACGTGCTACAAGGAGGAGCTTTGCGCGCACACCGCAAGTGCAGCTCTTGGCCGCCTTCTGATTCTACGCCACAGGGAGCTTCCTGCAGGTGGTAGGAGATGGCCAGGGCCTGTGCAAGGCGTCAGTGTGCAGATCGGTCCAGGCAGTGACATACAGCCTCCTTCGTCTCGTACCGCGACACGTCCGTTTCCACAGCAGAGACGAGATGGGTTCGACCCAAGAGAACTTTTTTCGGTCGTTCCGCATCCCACAAGTGGCCGGAGTCGTGGATGGAACTTTGATTCCAATTCTCACACCCCACGTTGATGGCCATGTCTACATCTGTCGGAATTGATATGCCGCTGTCAACTGCCAGGTGGTGTGCGACCATCAAGGCATCATCCTGGATGTCGTAGCGAGATGGCCTGGAAGCACTCACGACTCCTTCGTGTTCCGCGAGTCCTCCATCGGACGGCTAGCTGCAGCCTCCAGGGGAGAGTGGCGGCTCCTCGGAGACAGTGGCTATCCGCTTAGGCCTCACCTGTTCACCCCAGTGGCTAACCCGGGAGACGTCCACGAGGAACGGTACAACGAAGCCCACCGTCTGGCCCGGTGCATTGTCGAGCGCACGATCGGCAGGTGGAGGTTGTGCTTCCGATGCCTCCACAAGTCCGGTGGAGGGCTCCAGTTTGCGCCAGCCAAGTCGTGCGCTGTGATCTGCGTGACAGCAATGTTGCACAACATTGCAGCCAAGGCTGGGGTGGCGTTGGGTGAACCGGACGAGGACGAGGACGAGGACGTGGAAGATCCGTTTCGGGACGGCCTCCCGGATTACGCTGCTGGTTTGGAATCACGCCGAAGAGTGATCGCGTCTTTTTTTTAACCCCCCCCCCTCCCCCCATGTCACTAAACATTCCCGTCAACGTGACCAATCCCCACCATATCCCAGCCTTTTGCCTGCTCCTTTTGCCTTTATTTTTTTTTTCATTTCCTTCATTCATTATTATTATTTTTTTTTTTTCATTTCTTTCATTGATTTTTTTTTTCTTTCATTTCTTTCATTCATTATTTTGTTTAATTATTATTTTTTTGGGTTATTTTAGGCTATGTTTTATGAGTAGCCTATGTCACAGTCTGCACAAATCCCCCCATCTCTCACACATTTTGAGTGCCCTGCCTGCGCAAACATTTTCTGGACTGTCGCGTTTTATTTTGGCCATTTTAACATCTTTATTAATAAATGAATTAAAACGAGTACCTACGAGTACCCCTTGAGTACTCGTTAGCTACCGAGTACTCCAGGGGTACTCTACTCGTAGGTGCTCGTAGGACGCGAGCATCGCCTACTATAGCCCCAGTGGCGTCACCATCGGACATTCCGTGTATTGGATGCCTTTTATTAAAACGCATTGCGCCTTTATGTTCTTAGTTTGGTGATTAATAAAGATTATTAATTAATTTATTAATAAAGATGTTAAAATGGCCAAAATAAAACGGGACAGTCCAGAAAATGTTTGCGCAGGCAAACATACATTAGCCTACATTTATCTTAATGTGCTGATTTTTTAAACATATATTTTGCGCAGCAAGAGAGCCGACTTTATCTGATTCCGCATACGGTTGCATTGATTGGCTCTCTAGTATAGAATATTTGTAGACATTAAAAATGCAACGTTCCATTCATACATTATCATTCAAACGCGGTTATTGCTGACCCGATTAGGAAAGCTTGGATCCTGCCCATATTTTTGGGCAGGATGAAGTAGGCTATAGGCAGGGTTCGAGTTATGATTCTATCTCTGTGGGGGTCTCTTAAAGTTGTTGACGGTGGGGGGCGACCGTACCGGTGTTACACCGAATTCTGCGACCCGTCGAAATATGTGACCCCAGAGGGCGCTGTTGCACATTTTCTGCAACATGCACGAGTTTGAAGCTAGACTCGGAATGGGTACAATCGTTTTGTGAAACCGCAACCGGGCAATACTTTCTTTCTTGAAAGCGTCTTACTGACTGTAGCGTCTTATGGGGAAAGAAGCAACGGTGATTCACCGTACTAAACACCTTATCCATACTATGGGTCTGTGAAATGCTAATGAAATCAAATGTTTTTATTAAGCACATTTAATACGGTGTGCAATTATTTATTTATGTTTTTGTTATAATGCCCACCGTTTTTATTTGTGTGCCCACCGTTATTATTATTTTTTACTGCCGTTTATGAAATAAATATGAACTAATGCCACAATTATTCACAATAAATTTTGACGGGGGAGGGGGGGGGCGGGATATAGAACGTAAATATGGGCTATTATGACCCGGCTCTTCTCAATGCCGTGGAACGCTCCGTTCACTTGCATGGGCCCTTCACAACAACGCCAGCTTCTTCGGTTGCTAAGCGACGTCAACGTCTTTGGCTAACTATTTCTCTGCTGATCAACACTAAGTATGGTAAGTTGTTAACAAATTAATTGTAAAAAAAGACACCTTGTGAAGTTATTTTTTCGTTTGGCAAGTAGCCGCTCATTATCGAAAATAAATAATAAATTATCGAAGCACCTCCGTTTCGAGTCGGTGTCCGGTTCGCCCTGTCTGGGCTTATTTTCCCGATAATGACCGGCGTTCTATTATCCACTTAACGTCAATATAACTGCATAGATATTTGAGTTTGCTTTCATGGGAGCCAGACCTCTCTCTATGGGAGCTCAGCTCCCACTGGCTCCCACCTAACTCGAACCCTGGCTAAGTGGCTATAGGTCTTTCTACACTGCCGAGCCGGTTTGGTCGCAGCTTGGCACGCCCGGCGATTTCACCTTTTTATCTCAAGTTTCCTGTGTTAAACCGAGGGGGTCAAATCCCCCGTTCGTCACGGCGCGGGGTTTCTTGGTTCACTGGGGAAGGCGGGGCTGTGCACGGAGTCTGACCTCTTTAGAATAAATCTCCCGAATGTTTTCACTTTCTATGAATGAAGACACCCTCATGCAATAATGAGTTCACTCTATAGTAGGCTAACGATGCTTATAGCGTCCTACGAGTACCCTGGAGCACTCGTTAGCTACGAGCGTTTTCACGACGTTCGTTACCAACGATGCTTTCGGGAAACGGTCTGAAAACTGTACGATGCTCGTCCGACGCACTTCAAGATCCACATAAGGCTGATTTATGCTCAGTTACGTAAGCGTAAGCGCAAGCGCAAGAGGCCCTTGCGCGCCCTTGCGCACCCCTTGCGCGACTTCTCACGTCTTGCGTGCGTCGGGCGATTTTTCTAGACTTGCGTAATTTTTTACGTAAGCTTTTACGCGAGCCGCGCAGCCTGCAAGGCTGTGATTGGTCTGCTCGTCTGGTTACTACTTCCTGTCTGGAGTATAACATTTCCTGTTTTCATACCGCCACCTACCACACGATCTGGCACATAATTATGCGAACCCTTTATGCGAACCCTTCCACAGGGGCAAAGTGCTATTTTGATGCGCGACATCGAACAGCTGATGCGGGATTGTGAGCCATTTTAATGAACTTGTCACCCGATATTCGTTCTATTAGGCCTACTGGCCTTATTTGTTTTAGTGTTAGCCTATTTGAATTAATTACGTAATGTTTTGTGTTCACGTTCTATGTGAAACATAAGTGTTCATGTTCTGTGTGAAACATAAGTTCAGTAGCCTCTTTCAGTGAATGAAATTTGAAAGCGTGAGTGTGTAGTGAATGAAAAATGTGTGCGTGTATGGTGGGACTATTTTCTGTATTTGATAAATAAACCCCTTTTCTCTAATAATGCTGCCTACCATATAATTTATGTGGACATTATGCGCTATAGCTTAAAGCCTTTGGCTATAGTCCTACACTTAAATAATTCATTCATCTGTCAAGGCAGTAGCTGTTGTATAAACTGTTATATGGATATGAATTAATGAGTTTGACGTAAACCAAATTAGGTAACTTGTGTAACATGATAACTAATGAATCAAAAGTCATGCTTCCAAGTGACCAATGTATATATATTTATTGGTCAGTGCGCATACCCAATCGTAGCACATTGTACCGGTGGGGAAACACGTCAGCATCTGACAAAACATAATCTGCCAGCTGCTCCCTGACAAGGGCCGGTTTTGGTGAGAGTCGGGAAGATATCGGATGACTCGCGAAAGGAGATCATCAAACTTTGGCACATAAACAAACCAACGACTCCCACAGACAAAGACGTCATTCTCGAGGTCGTCTTCAACGAAAAACTTTACTCCACATATTACTCCACCTACTGTTCTGGCGGTAAATTGCTTGGCACGCGCAACCTAAAAGTACGGAAGAGGATTAGGGCCACACATGTAAAAAAAAATTAAATTCTGACTTTATTCTCAGAATTCTGACATTAATCTCAGAATTCTGAGATTAAAGTCAGAATTCTGACATTAATCTCAGAATTCTGAAAAAAAAGTCAGAATTCTGACATTAATCTCAGAATTCTGACTTTAATCTCAGAATTCTGAGAAAAAAGTCAGAATTCTGACTTTAAAGTCAGAACTACGGGTATCTGTAAGGACCAACCTCCGTGGGAGAGACACTTTGCTTTATGCAGTAGGAGGAAACCTATGGAAAGCCGGTAAAAGTGCAAAACCGCACGGATTCCGTGCGGTTTGGCAAGAATTCCGTACGGATTCCGTACGGTTTTGAATGTCTAATAGCCGCGGCTATTAGTCATTCACTCCGGCTATAGTTATTCACTCCGGCTATTAGTTATTCTCTCCGGCTATTAGGTATGCAGAAAGAGCCCTCCCTCTTCTTTGCTTGACCACTAAGTTTGAAGGCTGTCTAACCAATCAGTGATGAGAAATACCAGACTAAAGTAACGCATTGTCGAGACTAGAGCTGCAGTGCCTCCATGTTTCGCCGTAACATAAAGCTGTGTTGTCTTTACTAGTTTCACTACAATGTAATGACCACCACTAGCTAGTGGAAAATACATTTGTGTTTAGTACAGTGATATATTTGTATATGTTAGGCTATATATTGAGATGGCAGTGTGCGAAATACCCGTCAATATTCGGGGATGCCCTCATCCCAGATTGTTCTCGATATGCAGTAGCCAGCTAGGCCATAACATTACAATATTTCATGGATGCAAGCAAGCCAAGACAATCAATCTATATCTATAGCCTACATGACAACACACACACACACACACGCACACACGTTAAACACACTGGTAAAGCAGGAGCCTGCATTGGCTAAAGTTGTTGGGATGCACGTTATTTTATAACAGGGAGGGCTCACCAAGTCCAGTATTCAGAATTCAAAGCATTTATTCACAAATACGTTCTATTTTTTTGACAAGCGGAGCCGACAGTCCTGTGCAAGTATGCAAATTAGCCATGTGCGCGAAACAGAAGATAGACGCAATGTATAGAACTGATTGTTGTGCATTGTTGTGGATATGTAGGCTGGTTAGTTGTGGTTGTTTGTGGTCTTAGTGAAACAGCTTTGCCTTGGAGTTGGAGAAGTTGGAGTGATTGTGTGAATGTGCGAGAGAGAGCGCACCTGCCGTGGTGATGTTGGGCTTGTTGTGGGCTTATATGTGATCAATGATGTTGGCTATCTGTCTGATCGTATTAGCGATCGGTCATACTGCAGGCTCTCATTTGCAAATGCACTGATTGTGTGCCCGTCTCCGATATGCTATATACCTGGCATTTAATCAGTTCATGTTCTTCTGAGTGCGCAAGAACGGTGCCAATTATGGTCGTGTTTGCATTGTAATGCACAACTTTGCCCCTCCCTGTTATAAAATAACTTGCATCCCAACAACTTTAGCCAATGCAGGCTCCTATTGCTTTACCAGTGTGTTTAACGTGTGTGCGTGTGTGTGTCTGTGTGTGTGTGTGTGTGTGTTGTCATGTAGGCTACAGATATAGATTGATTGTCTTGGCTTGCTTGCATCCATGAAATATTGTAATGTTATGGCCTAGCTGGCTACTGCATATCGAGAACAATCTGGGGATGAGGGCATCCCCGAATATTGACGGGTATTTCGCACACTGCCATCTCAATATGACTAATAGCCGCGGCTATTAGTTCCGTACGGATTCCGTACGGAATTCTTGCACTTTAACCGCGCCATTCTAGGGCCGGATTGTGGCCTTCTTGGCTTTCCATAGGTTTCCTCCTACTGCATAAAGCAAAGTGTCTCTCCCACGGAGGTTGGTCCTTACAGATACCCGTAGTTCTGACTTTAAAGTCAGAATTCTGACTTTTTTCTCAGAATTCTGAGATTAAAGTCAGAATTCTGAGATTAATGTCAGAATTCCGACTTTTTTCTCAGAATTCTGAGATTAATGTCAGAATTCTGACTTTAATCTCAGAATTCTGAGAAAAAAGTCAGAATTCTGAGATTAAAGTCAGAATTCTGACTTTTTTTCTCTGAATTCTGAGATTAATGTCAGAATTCTGACTTTTTATCTCAGAATTCTGAGATTAATGTCAGAATTCTGAGATTAATGTCAGAATTCTGACTTTATTCTCAGAATTCTGAGATTAAAGTCAGAATTCTGACTTTTTTCTCAGAATTCTGAGAATAAAGTCAGAACTTAATTTTTTTTTACATGTGTGGCCCTAATCCTCTTCCGTATAAAAGGGAGCATGAATTGCTTTGAGTAAACTTTGCGCAACAACGTAACACCAACGCTGAAGCATGCAGCCGCCTTTACCCAGCATGGTTTCACATTATCTTTAACAGATACTACCTTATTGGGTGGTTTATATTTATATATTCTCAGTTTCTCACCACATAACTCTAGAGCCATAAGTTACACACAACAAGTCCGCAAAATTTTACGACCGTATAGGTCGTTTGTACTGCCACGGATTACGACCCACTGGAGCGTATCAAGCGCCTCTACAGGTCGCGGGAGGTATGTATGCCACATATATGACCAACAGGGCATTTGGTGAAATTGTTACGTAGCCATATTAATCGTTATTATCTGAATGGGAAATGCAATATTTTAGGACAGATACACCATTAAACGTGTTTCTAATGACATTTCTAGCGAGAAATGTACATTTTCCTTGCATAATCTTCAGTCAGTGATTGTGTCTGATCTTTAGTTTTATAGTTATTAGGAAGATTTAATCGGCTCGCTCGCATGTTTCAACGACGTCAGGTTGCGAGGGACGCTGCTTTCGCTAAACTAGCAGCTCACGTGTTTCCTGTGTTTGTGTTATTAAACCGTTACTTTATGTAACTTTTAATGATATTGTAATAACCACAGGCGAGGTATTGAGCGAAGTAAGCTTGATAGCAGGTTTATTGGATTCCACAATCGGACAGGCAGGCACAGCTCCACCGGAAAACTACAACAACCAAAACTCCCGCCCGGAGGGAAACCCCCGGAACCCCCTCTCAGAAGGCCCGCCCCTTCCTCCCAAACCCTGTGACGTGAAACACGTTTATCTGAGAGCCAACCCAGTCGCATTTCAACATGAAATAGCGTGTTAGCACACACACACACACACACACACACACACACACACACACACACACACACACACACACACACACACACACACACACACACACACACACACACACACACACACACACACACACACACACACACACACACACACACACACACACACAGGGGCGCTGCCTGGCGGGGAAAAGTGGTACTGATTCTAAGGGCCCAGCCCAACGCAGCACGGCCCGCGGATGGCAATTAATAATATAATATTAATATTCTTGCCTTTTTTTTTTTTTTTTAAATGTCTCATTACAAAGAAATGGTAATTGGAAATAAACGTATTAAACTCACAACTGTCGATTTCCATAACGTTTTCGTTAGTTATTTAACATATTGTCATTTGCCCTTCCCCCTGAGCTCTTGCGAAATGGTTCGGCTGCAACACGCGATGCGTTGAATCGAACAGCATCCGAAATGTGAGATGCTGGCACTGGCAGGAAGTGTACAGAGCGGCTGGGCTGGCTGAGGTCAGGTCTTTGATTTTCCTTATTTTATTGAAATGAAAGCTGCAGCTGAATCACTACATATTGTTGAATACCCCTGTTTACTATCCTCCACCCATCGTAAAGGCTTGATTCCACCGGACGCGTTACAGAAACGTTACGGCTGCGGCACGTCTTGGCCGCGGTCACCGCAGCAGATAGGTTCTACTCTAATCAATGAGACCATTTCCACCGGGCGCGGCTGCGGAACGTCTCAGCAACGTCCCAGGAGCAGCTCGCCGTGCCGCAGCGCTATCATTCCGTAGCATTTCTATTTTTGCCGCAAGCCGTTGCTGAACCGCGTCAATTTCAACAGAGCAGATCGAGCAGGGCAGGAAGAGAAAAAGTAAAAGCCATAGAGCATCCGGTCAATTTTCAAAATAAAACACAATACTCAGCTCATGTAGCCTATCACTAACTACATGAATGGGCAACCAATAATCAAACTGACAATTGTAGTACAGTTTCAAGCTGCTTACAGACAATTTTAGCATAACAATCAAATTTCTGTCTTTGTGAATCTGTACACACAGCTTTCTTTCAACACAAAATTCCATTGGATTTCCATAGGTATTTGGATTTCCATAGGTACAAATCCAAACAGTGTGTTTGGATTTGCTGAAAAGTTGATGTGTTGAAACCAAACTGGGTCAAGTCCAATTTTAGCATGAGAGAAGGACATTGTTGTAAAATTGTGTTTAAGCAGCTATTGGACAATATGTATAAGACTGCTGCCTAAAAGACAGTAGGCTATAAATACTTAGTTTATTACTTGAATTACATGATGTCACTAACTGAATGAAATACGTTTAATAAGTAAGTTCATACCCTTATTTAAAGTCACACAAACCCATACTCCATGAAGGGGCAACGAAAAGTCTAACTGAAGTGCTATTGTGATGCTGGGCCATGTTTACCAAAACAGTCGATAGATGTTGGGGGGGGGGGCCCAAAATTAGAATCTTTCATAGGGCCCAAAATTCCTGGCAGCGCCCCTGCACACACACACACACACACACACAATGCATTTCGCTGCTAAAACAACAACTTGGGCTGCTTCTAGGACATTTTGGGTGGATTTGGAACGGCATGTGGGCAGGACGATTTTTGCAGGCAGGACCTGGCAACCCTGTGCTGTTGCCCGAGGTGCAGAAATGCTCTGGAACAGATCTGGATCCACCATGGCCAAAATAATTGTCATGAATAGCATGAATAGATTCATGCATTATCATTCAACTTGAACATGTGTTTTTACAGTATATAGTGGTGGAGGGATGACGTATGTTGGCCAACCAGGAAGTGAGCGTCGACCTGGGTTTCCCTTGACAAAAAGCCAACGGGTTTTTCCATTGGATTTTGGATTATTGCAGAAAAATTATTATCTTTGAAGCACCTCCACAAAAACTGAAAATAAATAAATAAATAAAAATAACTGTGCTCCAAAGAACGAAATGTAAACCAATGCATTCTGAATGGGAGTGTTTCTCCGATTTTTCCATGCTACACAGAACGAAATGTAAACCCATGCAAATAAAGACTTCATGGTCATAATAATTTAAATATCATTATTCTCCTCAGTGTGTAGGGTGGTATTCTATTTTTTTCAACGGGGTTGCATCCAGTCACTTGACCGTCATGGTTGCTATGGTGGTTGCTATCGACCCGCCCCTCTAATCCTTACATGGCTCTAAAAACCACGCGGCAAAGGAGCTGCCGTCCATTGTGTTGTTTTTGTCGTAAAATAGGGTCCGATGGTTAAAAAATAGACAGATATTCCAAGGTATCCTTAAAAGGCAGCTTGGTTGTTTTTATTTTCTGCAGTTTAGACTTCTTCTATAACCTATTTTTGAAAGCAAAACACCAAGCTCAATGATTTAACGAGGCAGGGTTATTTGAAACAATTTATTAAATATATATTTGCGAGAGGTCATTCCTTCTCCTGAGTTTGCTTCCTATTTATGTCAAGTGTACAACCCTACTGTCCACAAGCATCACCCCCCCCCCTCCCCATATGGATTTGGAGAATTGTTGCCACGTCCCAGTGGTGGAGGTATCATATATATGAAGGAGGGCATTCAATTATACTACAATGATCAATTAGGAGGCCGAACCCCGAAAGGAAGTGATGCAATAGGTGACTGCAGGTCGACAACATTTAAGTAAGCTGTACTTTGAGGTCTCTTATAGATCAAAGGGGGTCTCAAAGGACCCCCTGTCCTAGAAGCAGCCCAAGTTGTTGTTTTAGCAGCGAAATGCATTGTGTGTGTGTGTGTGTGTGTGTGTGTGTGTGTGTGTGTGTGTGTGTGTGTGTGTGTGTGTGTGTGTGTGTGTGTGTGTGTGTGTGTGTGTATGCTTCAACCTGTGGCTCCAGCCCTACAGGAAATGACTCAGCAAGTGCGCCATCTCGTTGCACCTGCACCCAGCGGCTCGCTTGCAAGATTTTGGCCTGAAGTTCTTCCCAGACCTACACCGTAGCCATCCAACCTGCATATCTGAGAATCAGGCCTCTCTTTAATAATGACAAAAAGTTATGAGAGAAATACACATTAACTTTTGTCTCATAAGCGGCGTGTTGCCGGCTCCTTTTGACCTTTTGACCCCAGACTTCTGGGGGAATAGCTGAATCAATTCATTAGTCAATCAGACGCATGTAAATATCTTCCCGGTGGCGTGACGGGGCAAACAAGGTGTCCTTCAACATCTACGCTTCCAGGCGATTACAACGATGCCACACATGAGCATATTCGAACATGTTTAATGGTAGTAATTAGCTGTCGAAATTGGAGGCCTTAATCAATAATGAGCAGCTATTGATTTGCTTCCCGATAGAAATTTGTGAAAAATGACATGTTATTTAGCATCTACACGTTGAGCTGAGTCCAATGACACCAAGAACGACACTCTAGCTAATGGTAACATGTATTTTACATGGTACACCTAGGTCTAGGACATGATCTCGGTGTAGCAAGAGGCCGAGCTTGATCTCATTGGACTCAGCTTAACGTGTAGATGCTAATTAACATGTAATTTTTCAAAAATCTCCATCGGGAAGCAAATCTATAGCTGGTCATTATTGATAAAGGCCTCCAAAATCGACAGCTAATTACTACCCCGAAACATATTCAAATATGATCATGTGTGGCACTGTTGCAATCGTCTCGAAACGTAGATGTCAAAGGACACCTTGTTTGCTCTGTTGCACCACCGGGAAGATATTTTCATACTTCTAATGGATTGATTCATATTTTAAGGTAAAGATAAAGTTCTATCTATTGAACAGAAAGAAACACTTGGTCATACTTTACACACTTTACCACAGCATTGGCCTACTGAATGCCACAGATATATTTTCAGCATTGGACTGAATGCCACACATATTTTCTTCTGAATATTAGTGTTAAGGGCATATAATGCTTACTATCATACGTTAGTTACCATGTCTGTGTGGACACATTTGTATACAGTCACATGTAAATACAAAAAAACAAATGTTCCTATTGACTTATGATGGTGTAGCCATGCATGTTGTTTTATTATTAATATGTCAATTCGTTTTTTAATGAAAATACTTTGTATAGATGAATTATCCCCAAACTTGTCATCGTAACACCAACTGATGTGTATGAAAAACACTTTTCTTATCTATTGTTACTATTATATTGTTTAAAATGTACGCATATATTAAAAAATATATAGCGTATAAAAAGTGGCTGGTAAAAAAGATGAGTGGCTGGTCGATTTTTAAATCTACCTGCCACAGTGGCTGGTGGGCAAAAAAGTTAATTTCCATCTTTGCTATATACTGTAAAAACACATGTTCAAGTTGAATGATAATGCATGAATCTATTCATGCTATTCATGACAATTATTTTGGCCATGGTGGATCCAGATCTGCTCCGGAGCATTTCTTCACCTCGGGCAACAGCGCAGGGTTGCCAGGTCCTGCCTGCAAAAAACGTCCTGCCCACATACCGTTCAAAATCCACCCAAAATGTCCGAGAAGCAGCCCAAGTTGTTGTTTTAGCAGTGTTGGGCAAAATAACCTGCTGAGCACATATAAATATAGCTAACTCCCACCCTAGCTTGAGGAGCACAACACATGGCAGTCACGATACAATATAGTCAGCTTTTAACACATAACACATACTGGATAACATAGTCAGGTGAAGGCCAGAACCAAGGCCCCATTTCTCCTCCAAGCAATGGTAAACACTCAGACAATGCACCGTTTCATCCTCAGAACGGGAGGGCCACAAACAGGAGATTCTGTGAGGCTCTCCCCCATCAGGAAGAACACAAGAAGATACACCTGCATACACTAGGGCCTGGGAAGCAAGGTCAAGCAAAGACACACAGAACCATACACATCTTAAACGCACACACCTCATCGAGAGGAAGAGACAGCATAAAACTGTATCACACAGAGACTCTGCCCCCTTTCTTCTGAAGCAGACCTTCTACGGAGGCGAAGCTCTGGACGAACCATCAGCGCTGATTAGGGACTTAGACATATTCGATCTCTCACGCTTTATGACTCTGTATAACCGTTGCCACTTTACTTAATAAATCCAAGGTCCTCGTGCCGACAGACTTTATTACCTCTCCGTCTCATTTCATCTGGTCCAGTAACTAGACAGACCGTTTTTCCCAACAATTTGGTGACCCTCGACGTGATTTTTTCTGAATTGAACACGCAACTGGGAAACGAGAGACGGAGAGCGGCGCGACCTCGGGACCCCGGAGCACCGGACCGGTTCCTGCAGTCTCACCTCGCGCGCGCCCAACAAAAGGTAGGCAGAACCTGTTGATAAAATCCAAACTCTGCATAGTTATATAGGAACCACATTAGGAGGTGAGACTGTGAGAGCGGTTCGCTACGGGATATCTCGTGGGGACGAATAGGACTGCATCTCAGCATTTCCCCATAAACCCGATTAACCCTAAACGCGTGACACATCGAATATCGGCTCGTTGCATGGTGAAAGAATACCGACGAGACCATAGGGCCTATAAGAATCAGTCATAGTGATACGAGACTACCGATGGCCAAGTAATGGATGTGTAATAAATACACCTGTGTATCAAGAGGGTTCGAGGCCCCACCTGTGTATCAAGAGGGTTCGAGGCCCCACCAGTGTATCAAGAGGGTTCGAGGCCCCACCAGTGTATCAAGAGGGTTCGAGGCCCCACCTGTGTATCAAGAGGGTTCGAGGCCCCACCAGTGTATCAAGAGGGTTCGAGGCCCCACCAGTGTATCAAGAGGGTTCGAGGCCCCACCTGTGTATCAAGAGGGTTCGAGGCCCCACCAGTGTATCAAGAGGGTTAGAGGCCCCACCAGTGTATCAAGAGGGTTCGAGGCCCCACCTGTGTATCAAGAGGGTTCGAGGCCCCACCTGTGTATCAAGAGGGTTCGAGGCCCCACCTGTGTATCAAGAGGGTTAGAGGCCCCACCTGTGTATCAAGAGGGTTAGAGGCCTCACCTGTGTATCAAGAGGGTTAGAGTCCCCCTCTTTGTTTGTGTATTAAATAATTCTATGTGGAAAGAAGGTTAAGAGTCCCTTTGCAGAGGAAACCGTATGCCTGGGGCACGAGTGACACACAGAGAGACAGTGTGTGTATGCGTGAGAGAGGCTGTGTGTGTGTGTGTGTAAGAGGCCCAGAGAGGTTGAGACGGAGAGACTGTGTGTGTGTGTGTGTGTGTGTGTGTGAGAGGCCCAGAGAGAGAGAAAGAAAGAGAACAAGCGTATTTGTGGGCCGGCTAAATATAGAAATAAATCAATTAATGATAACCCGGCTATGTGTGCAACGCTTGCTTGCTTTGTTATGCTCAACGCTATTTTGCCGTATCTGATGATTATGGGTGCGGGACACAGAATGAGAAGTCTGTTGATATGTGTCTGTGTACGTCTGCGCGAAAGAGAGAATCTGTGAGTGAATCAGTGAGTGTATGCGTGGTCCGCTCTATCTTCGCCCGTTAAAACGGGTAAAGGAAAGAATAGATAGATTGATAATAATGAATAATGTCTCTCTGACGTATTGCTTCGGTCTATGGCTTAACCTGCGGAAATAGATAAATTGACAAATGATAAATAACCTTTTTACTGTGTTGCTTCCATTTACTGTTGGAGCCGTTAAAAACTAGACCTATATAAGTTGACAAGGATAAGTGATATCTCTTTTACTGTGTTTCTTTGAATTACTGCTGGACCTGTCGCATATCTACACTGTAAAACCTAACAGTACATCTTACTAAAAGAACTAAGTAGACGTAACTTAAATCTCAAAAATCGTTGGGGTTACTCATTCACCTGAATGAACAGAACTTAAGAATCAATAATTGATGTAATAACTCTTTTGTTTTGAGTGCTGCTCAAATATGGAACATTTTAAGTCTAACTTATGTATTCCAATGTGTTCCATTGACTTATTTAACTTAAGTGTAGCTATATCATTTTCATTAGACTATATAAGCTACACTTTGTGTAATTAGTTTTTATTGCTATCTCTATTATTTATAATCATTTCTGATGATTATGCAATGCCCAATTAAAACAAATAATTACTGTGACATAATTTCAATGATCACAGTGTAAAGATTTAAAGTTAATCACAGAATATTGGCATAAATAAATAAGCTTATGACACACATTTTCGTTCAACCTTTTTTGATTGTGTCTCAAACAGCTTGTGTGTCTTTTAACAGGCGCTAGCTCTTTATATTTGGGAAACCCATTTATCAAAAACGGCTGAATCCGAATACTCATACTTGACTACTATATAGTATGCATTTTGCAGTACGCCAAAAAATATAGCGCGTCGGAATGCTCAGTACGCATTGTGTAGTACGCAAGACGTTTCCGAATGCGTGCTACCGCCAAAGTAAACCACGGAGTTCACTACGCTATCCCACAATGCAACCGGAGTCTGGTAACGAACGAAGAAGAGATGGCTGACCCGACACCAACAGAAAGACGTCGTAGAAAGCGTCTCAAACCAAAGTTGCAGGCATTGAAAAATGAGCTGGAGTAAATTATCAAGATCTTTTTTGTTTTTTTATTGTTCCTGATAAGTAGTTCTTAAAAATTCAAAAAATCACAACCTTTCGGTCAAGGTTCAGAGGGACTGAAGCTTTGTGATTCTTTTTCTAATAGGGTGTATGCACTAAGCTGTGTGACGTACTTCCTGTTTCAAATAATACAGCTCGGTTGCTTCCGGTCTGTGTGTTTATTGCGCTAGCCTGCTGACTTTGATACTGTAAACATGGATAAAGACCGCAAACATCTAAAAACTGGACCTTTTCAGAGGCAGGAGACAACCTATACAGAGCACAGATGTGTCCCGAACTGTACAGCGTCAGCAAAATTCAACGGGGTATTAAGTTTTCATGGCTTTCCGAGCCAAACTGACGTGAGGAGTCGATGGATTGTCAACATACGCCGGGATGCATATGTCATCACCACTCACTCCAAGGTCTGTAGCAGACACTTTAAGGCGGCTGCATGCTTCAGCGTTGGTGTTACGTTGTTACGCAAAATTTACTCAAAGCAATTCATGCTCCCTTTTAGGTTGCGCGTGTTGCGCGTGTTGCCAAGCAATTTACCGCCAGAACAGTAGGTGGAGTAATATGTGGAGGAAAGTTTTTCGTTGAAGACGACCTCGAGAATGACGTCTTTGTCTGTGGGAGTCGTTGGTTTGTTTATGTGCCAGATCGTGTTCTCCCCATACACAGTGAATGATGGCAACAGACAGAGGAACAGGGGTGATGAAGTTGTTGATCATTGGGGTTGTATACATGTGCATATCTCTCTACATTTTAAAACGACATAATGTGTTGGCAGCAAAGTTAACTTCACTTCAGGTTAATGCTTTTGTATATGAGCCTGCCGGGTGATACTCCAGACAGGAAGTAGTAACCAGACCAGCAAACCAATCACAGCCTTGCAGGCTGGGCGACTCGCGTAAAAGCTTACGTAAAAAATGACGCAAGTCTAGAAAAATCGCCCGACGCACGCAAGACGTGAGAAGTCGCGCAAGGGGGGCGCAAGGGCGCGCAAGGGCCTCTTGCGCTTGCGCTTACGCTTACGTAACCGAGCATAAACCAGCCTTTAGTCCCGACAAGTTGATTGAGCCAACTACTCCTCAGGGTCGAAGGAGACTTGCAAAAGGTGCCGTAGCGACCCTTTTTGAGTGGAACCAGTATACAGTCGAAACCCCAAGGGGCGGCGTGTGGGAGAGAGTTGATCGGTTCGTCGAAACTGCCCCTCCGGAAGATGAAGTTGATCTCCTATTCAACGATCAAGACTACTGCTCTCTCTGAACCGACTGCCATGGATATGTCCGCATCAGCTGCTGAAAGCGTCTCAAATGAAGTACAGGAGCTGAGAAAGGAGCTACAGGAGTTACGTCTCCAGCGAGAGTTTGGACTGCAGCGGTTTGCTGGCTCCGACGCAGACATCCGTGAATGTGAATGTGAATGATTAATAGGACACAAGTAGTGGCATGTTGAGAGATGGTGTAATTGGAGTTGGGGATGTCCATGTCTTATCAGAATTTATATATATGAATGTGACCACACCAATAGTACAAAAACAAACAACATTTATAATACAGATTTGTGTAAAGACTTACAGAGACGTGTTTCCAGTTCAAGTCTACAAAAGTTTATTTTTAAATGGTTGAAAAAAGTCGTGTTATTATTCTATGAGATGAAAATAGGAGCACTGAAGCGCCAGCGCCAGAATGTGACCGTCTCCAACTCCACCAATGCTGGTCCTAGAACAAAATACTATTAATAAACAATTGTAAAAATGTATGAATTGAGCAGGTAACACCCTACTTATCTACACACAAGTACACGGCAAACCACCAAACCGCGCCTCCCAAAGATACGGCCCGGACAAGAACACTACTCTAAAAAGAGAGCACAGAGAACACATTAGGGCATTAGATATCCACACACATCAGGTTGTCTTACAGGAAGTTGGTGCAGTTATTGAACTGCACCCAAAGAGGAAACTAAACAAACCTGTCAGCTGAGTGCCAGGGATTAGTTACGACGCCATCCGGTAGAGCAACCGTTGCGTAGTGGCACAAGTCACAATACAGGTAAAAGGGAGGTGACTGATGCTGAAACAGATATATGGGAGAAATACAGGTCACCCTGCTACATAATATATATATATATATTATATATACGATAAAATCTTAATCTTAGTTACTGTTGACATTATTTTGGTAACAATGTATACTTTTGATGTAAACTTCTAATTGAAATTTTTTATGCGATGTCTTTTGTGAATAGATTTGCCAGCTACAACCATCTGATAGCTTTTTTGGTCTTTGATTGAGCCTTCTCTACAAGATGGTCCGTGTTTCCAGACCAAATCAGCTGCCCAGAAAAAAGAAGTGGTCGCACCTGCACGTGCATCAACAGTACTTTATAAGTAGTTACAGATGTAATTATACGTGATGCCATTGCATTTGTATTTGTTGTTTTTGAGCTATACTTTTTTTCTTTTCCTCTCAGAGACAGCTGCTCCAGCCCATAGATTAACTCTTTCTTTTTTCATCCCTTGGCTGATGAATCACAAAGCTTGATCTAAGAGAAAAAGGTAAATCATTAGAAATATAACCTCAGCATCATGGGTGTCAAAAACAACTTGTTTCTTATGAAGGTAAGTACTTCAACTGTGCTAGAAAAAGCCTAACACCCTGAATGCTTACTGTTATATTCTCTCCCTCTTAAAATAAAGATGTGGTTTTTTTTAAAGCGGACTCCTATAATCACAATTATTCCAATGTACCTGTACTTCTGCTGTGCAAACGACAATAAATATCTTGTTTATTGAAAAGTTGTAGCCTTGTACTCATTACCTTGACTATATTAAATTGTGTGTGAAAAACAGGGAGACATGAAAAACATTCAAGTTGGTGGCCCTTGAGGACTACACTTAGCTACTGCTTAACCAAACAAACACCACTGAACAGGGATGAACACAGCTTCCTGCCTAGACTCAAACTGTGGTGCCTCGCTCTTCCCCATCGACCTGTAGCACAAGGCTCTCACGCTGACCTGCACTGTCAGCTTGTCTTTATTGGACACTGAATGAAATAACACATACAAATTCATTAAGCTTCAATTGTACTGGGTTACTCGCATCATCAAATCTATAACATGTTACTACATGGAAAGAAACGTTAGGTAGCTAAGTAATGTTACTTTTATATACACAAAACCGTGGCTGTACTTAAACTATTATTACTCAACACAACAGGCAAACATCAAGGCTGATATAAAACACTCGTTAAGTGCCCTTCCCCAACTACACCGCCCCCTGCTGGACCACTCCAGCCCTACCCTTCCTCAACTACACCGCCCCCTGCTGGACCACTCCAACTCTGCCCTTCCCCAACTACACCGCCCCCTGCTGGACCACTCCAACTCTGCCCTTCCCCAACTACAGCGCCCCCTGCTGGACCACTCCAGCCCTACCCTTCCTCAACTACACCGCCCCCTGCTGGACCACTCCAACTCTGCCCTTCCCCAACTACAGCGCCCCCTGCTGGACCACTCCAGCCCTACCCTTCCTCAACTACACCGCCCCCTGCTGGACCACTCCAACTCTGCCCTTCCCCAACTACAGCGCCCCCTACTGGACCACTCCAGCCCTACCCTTCCTCAACTACACCGCCCCCTGCTGGACCACTCCGACTCTGCCCTTCCCCAACTACACCGCCCCCTGCTGGACCACTCCAACTCTGCCCTTCCCCAACTACAGCGCCCCCTACTGGACCACTCCAGCCCTACCCTTCCTCAACTACATCGCCCCCTGCTGGACAACAACAACCCTGCCCTTCCCCAACTACATCGCCTCCAAATAGACAGCATCAATACCAATCCAACCCCAACTCTCGATCACCCCCTGTTAGAAGAACTATCCCAGTTACTAATAAAGCTAAAAAGACAAACCTCCCCGCATCCGGCCTTCAGTGCAAAGGCGTCCACAACCCCGACCACCCCCATACCAGGCTGCTGTAAGAAGAAGCGGCGAACACGCCCACCATGTCGGACGAGCGACGAAGAGCCCCCGGAGAGGATTGGCAAGACGAACACCAGAGAAGCCAAGACAGATAGCGATTCTCAGCCTCCCGGCCCACTGACAGCCACTCACCCCCACCCTCCCCGGAGAGGGCTCACCTACCCATGCCGAGATTGTTCTGTCCCCTAGAATCGACAACACCAGTTCAGTCCCAGCCAAAAGCCCCCGCCTCATACACCCTACCTTCCCCATTAATGACCCCCTCCCAGTTCAGCCCTGACCCAGATCACTTAAGGGACCCCCGTACCAATAAGAGCGAGCCCCGCCGCCCCCGGCCAGGTATACAAGAGGCTTTTATGGCACCTCTATTGATAGATGCGGAGGGAAGAGCAGCATACACACCATGGAGCCACCGGGACATGGCCACCCTGGTCGCCCACTTGCCAACGCTCACGGCAGGAGCCTCGGCCTGGATCAGAAGATTTGAAACTGAGACGTCTGGCGATCTCCTGACCCTGGGAGACATACGAGCCATCATCGGCAGGGCACACGGTGCCAGACGAATCATTGAACTGGAGACACTGACCAAGACTGAGGCCCTACCTGACAACACCCCCTTCGACGCTTACCGAAACCTCTTCTGGAAGAGTCTCAGGGCGCTCTTCCCAGCCGACGCAGGCAGAATGGGAATCTCCGGCCTGACCATCAAACCTGAAGAATCTATCTTTCAGTACATAGAAAGGGCCGAAGGATTGTGGACGGATAATAATGACTGTCCCCCACACAGTAGCAAACTGGCGACACAGACATTCCAGCGGGCAATAATACAGGGACTGCCACCCACGGTCCAGAGGAGACTGAAGACAGTGGTGGCACTGCACTCCGAGCCATGGACGGGATGGGTGGAGCCCCGCCACCTACCCCCAACCCCTTGGTCCAGCCAGGCGGGCCTCCTCCGACCCAGGTGCAAGCCCCTTCCGCTCAAGTGTGGGGGCCCCAACCCCCGCCGTACCCGTACCCATACCCACTCTCGAACCCAGCGACACAGACGGGGCCCGGGATGTACCAGAACCAACAGTCCAAATATAGAGGCGGATCCAAATGGAGAGGAAGGGCCCGGGGCCAAAACACAAACCCTACCCGGTCCTACCCCTGCTTCGTTTGTGGGCTCCTAGGACACTGGGCGAAGGACTGCCCCCAGACGGGACCGCCGGGGATGCAACACGACCAACATGATCGTCAACCGCGACCCGGTCCGCCCTACGGTAACCCTGGAATGGATCGACGCATGCCTCAAACCCCGGAACCCAACCCCCGCCATCGACTGCGTCCCCGCCGTGCCGGACATCTACCCGTGAGTGCTAGTGGCCTCTCCAGGTGCACGGTCCCGGCGTCCTGTTTCCACCACCGTATGCTGAAACCCCACCAACACACCCCCCTTCCCCCCCCCCCCGCCTGTGACGTGCTAGTAACCTCTCCAGGTGGGCTGCCCCATTCCCGTCCCCGCCAACGGCACCACCCCCCCTCCCACCTGATGCACCCACGTCGCCCGGACCAGGGATCTGCGTTCCGGTACCAGGGGCTGCGGCCCGTTCCCTTAAGGCTTGAGGGCGCCCCTGGCTGTATTCGCTTCTGTACGCTTCACTGTTTTTAGCCGCTCCCATATCTATGCCCGCGTCTACGCAACCGACGCCGGGAACATAAATGTTGTTGTTTATATCGCTGTCCCACTAGATGGAGCTCGGGGATACACACGGGCGAGATTCCAGGGGCCTTGATTGCCCGTTTATCAGATGAGGTCCTGAGCGCAGTTGAATAAAAGGGTCTAATGCTCAGGTGGCGCCTTGCGACCACCTGCCCGTGATGACGCTCAGGACTATTCCGTGTTTTCTTAGTTGTTCCCGTGCCCCGGGCCTACCCCGAATACCCCATGCGTGTGATTGCTTATTGTTACACGACCAGCTAACTCCTCCTCACATCCTTAGTGTGTGGTCATCTGGGGATGGGTTGAGGGGGATTGCCATTCGTTATCTACCTCATATCTTTCTATTATTATTACTATTATTTAGGGACACGTTTCATGGTTGCATTTCTTTCCTGTGATTGTTATTGTGTAGTATTTGTGTGATTGTTGCATTTTTGTTTATTGTTTACTGTTTGTTTTATTGTTGCATTTCGTTGTTATTATTAGGGTTTGGTGTTAGTTTTGTTGTTGGTTGTTGTTTTTTGGTATCGTTTGATATTTGTTTTAGTATTGTTGTATGCTTGTTGTATTTTTATTTTTTTTATTTTTTATTTTTTTTCTCTTTTTTGTGTATTATCTGCGGCCAGTATTGTTGGTATTGTCTGTTCGCGATGTAAGGCCGGGGTGGATGCCACCCCCTAGGTGGGGTGTGTATGGCATACCCATGTCTGAAGCATGGGTGGCGTTTCTCCCACGTGGTTCCCCATACACCCGGTCCAGCGACTTATTTTAGTCCCATGCTCATGGTTGTTTGTTTTTATGATAATTTTGCCTTCTTTCTGTTTTTTCTAAAAGTGTTATGATGGTAGTCCCGCGCTGAAGTCCTATCCCTCGTACCCCTAATGAGTAAAAGTCGTCTTGCGACGACTTGAGGGGGATATGTTGGGCAAAATAACCTGCTGAGCACATATAAATATAGCTAACTCCCACCCTAGCTTGAGGAGCACAACACATGGCAGTCACGATACAATATAGTCAGCTTTTAACACATAACACATACTGGATAACATAGTCAGGTGAAGGCCAGAACCAAGGCCCCATTTCTCCTCCAAGCAATGGTAAACACTCAGACAATGCACCGTTTCATCCTCAGAACGGGAGGGCCACAAACAGGAGATTCTGTGAGGCTCTCCCCCATCAGGAAGAACACAAGAAGATACACCTGCATACACTAGGGCCTGGGAAGCAAGGTCAAGCAAAGACACACAGAACCATACACATCTTAAACGCACACACCTCATCGAGAGGAAGAGACAGCATAAAACTGTATCACACAGAGACTCTGCCCCTTTTCTTCTGAAGCAGACCTTCCACGGAGGCGAAGCTCTGGACGAACCATCAGCGCTGATTAGGGACTTAGACATATTCGATCTCTCACGCTTTATGACTCTGTATAACCGTTGCCACTTTACTTAATAAATCCAAGGTCCTCGTGCCGACAGACTTTATTACCTCTCCGTCTCATTTCATCTGGTCCAGTAACTAGACAGACCGTTTTTCCCAACAGCAGCGAAATGCATTGTGTGTGCGTGTGTGCGTGCGTGTGTGCGTGTGTGTGCGTGTGTGTCTGTGTGTGTATGTGTGCTTAGCACGCTATTTTATGTTGAAATGCGACGTAATCCAGTGTTCACGAAAACGTACACTGTCAACGTATGCTTTTGGCTACTGGGTTGGCTCTAAGATAAACGGGTTTCTAACAAGATGATATTTTAGCGTCACAGGGTTTGGGAGGAAGGTGCGGGCCTTCTGAGAGGGGGTTCCGGGGGTTTCCTTCCGGGCGGGAGTTTTGGTTGTTGTAGTTTTCCGGTGGAGCTGTGCCTGCCTGTCCGATTGTAGAATCCAATAAACCTGCTATCAAGCTTACTTCGCTCAATACCTCGCCTGTGGTTATTACAATATCATTAAAAGTTACATAAAGTAACGGTTTAATAACACAAACGCAGGAAACACGTGAGCTGCTAGTTTAGCGAAAGCAGCGTCCCCAACCTGACGTCGTTGAAACATGCGAGCGAGACGATTAAATCTTCCTAATAACTATAAAACTAAAGATCAGACACAATCACTGAATGAAGATTATGCAAGTAAAAAGTATATTTCTTGCTAGAAATGTTATTAGAAACACGTTTAACGCTGAATCGATCCTAAAATATTGCATTTCCCATTCAGATAATAAAGATCATACACATTCACTGACTGAAGATTATGCAAGGAAAATGTACATTTCTCGCTAGAAATGTCATTAGAAACAGGTTTAATTGTGTATCTGTCCTAAAATATTGCATTTCCCATTCAGATAATAACGATTAATATGGCTACGCGCGTCCCGAGCAACCACGAGCGTCCACGAGCGGCCCCGAGACTTCAGAATGTCGTTATTTGCATGACCGCTAGAGGCGCTACATACGCTCCAGTGGGTCGTAATTTGGGGCGGTACAAACGACCTATGCGGTCGTATTTTCTAGGAGGACAGGCTGGTTACACACCATGTTAGACACACGCTCAGGCAGCCTGCAAACCTACACCGTAGGCCTATACAGAGAAACTGAGACACACACACAAAAAGATGCGCGTGCACACACACACACACACACACACACACACACACACACACACACACACACACACACACACACACACACACACACACACACACACACACACACACACACACACACACACACTATCTAGGCTTCTCACAATTTTATCCAACAACCGAATATAAACTATTTTATGTTATTTGTCCTTTGCTCAAAATTACTTTAATTGTCCAATTAGTTCTCCCTTTCCGGGTAGAGATGTAATGAGGATACAATACCTGTGGAGTTTGGAGGAGCAATTGAAATGCATGTGGAGGAATAGCATAGCCTACATTTTACCAGACCTATTTCACAATCAAATAGAAAGCTCTCCCGGGCTGAGCCAGAGTAAAGATGTTCAGATCCAAGCGGGAATAGGCAGCATCATAGGTTCTAGATGCTATGCATATCATTCCTAACTCAGATTACAGGCTGCCAACATAATTGCGGTAGACTGCCTGTGAAAGTTACAAATAAATGTATTTGACCGAATGGAGTCCAGGGGATTTAAACTCAGGCCAGAGACTAATAAAAGGCTGGTGCCTTTTATTAGACCCTAAGAAAGGTAGCTACCTTTCTTATTAGACCCTAAGAAAGGTAGCTATCCTGATTTAAGTGCATTTATTTTCTCAGGGCAGGGGAATATATGGTCCACTTTGTCTAGACCAGGGGTCACCAACCTTTTTTAACCTGAGAGCTACTTCATGGGTACTGAGTCATACGAAGGGCACCCAGTTTGATACACTCTTCTGAAATTACACATTTGCTCAGTTTGCCTTTAGTTATATATTGTTAATATTTATTAATGATACTCATCTATGTGAAGACACTGATCATGTTAATGATTTCTCCCAATAATTATCAACAATGACTTAAAATAGCTGTGCTATTTTCAGAACAGGCCTGCGGGCGCCTCATATGGTCACCGTGTTGGTGACCCCTGGTCTAGACTATGTCCTTTGTTATGGGATTTTGATATAAGATTTCCCATTTTCTGAAATACTAAACACAATTTCCATAAGCACTACACGTTTTCTAGGCTCCTCGATTGAGTCGCCGGTAAATAAGGGGCTCGATCTTTTACTCCGTGAATAAATGTCTGCTTGTCCATCAGCGCCTTCTAGGGGTGGAATGGACCCCTGACAGAGGAGGAAACCTCATTGCTTGGCAACAGAATACCAACAAGGGCTTGTGACCCTGGATCATTTGTATTTGCATCCTCCCTTTGGGGGACTGATAGAAGGCAGTCATTTCACTCAGATTTAATTTGATGTGCTTTTCAAATGGCAGCCAAAAAGAAAGAAGTGAGCCTCCAGGTTGGTTAAACAACCCGCTTAGATTTTAGCGTTGATTGAATTCTTTTTCCCTCTGTCGGTTTTATAGAGCTAAATGTGTAGGCTACTTATCCATTGATCCATGTCCCTCTCAGACATCCATCACAATCCAAGAGCAATGGGATGAAATGCTTGCGACAAAAGGTTTAACAGGTAGGAACAAGTTTACTATCTAAGGACTATCGACATCGCTGAACTGCAGAGGACTGTACGCATTAGTGTTAATTAAAGCGCTGCTGCCCCCCTCTGGCACTGATGCGAACTGCAGCACAATGTTTTAAAATCTGACGCTTCCTCTGGTATTTCCCCGTGTAGTGATCGATGTGTACCAGCAGTGGTGTGGTCCCTGCAAAGCCGTGGTCAGCCTCCTGCGGAAGATCAAGAACGAGCTGGGCGAAGACCTGCTGCATTTTGCCACAGTAAGACACTGGCTTGGAAGGGGATGTTGTGGTAGAAAGAGTTGAACATTGTAAAAGTATATGCAGCATGCCTGACCCCGCTGTGGGGGGGGGCGACCCCGGTGTGAGGGGGATGACCCCGGTGTGGGGGCTGACCTCGAGGCGGAGGGTGACCCAGTGTGGGGCACCTGCTGGCTGACTGAATCACCCAAGGGTGCTGCACTCTGTGGGGGAGTCTGAGAGAGGGGTCACCCTCAGCATGTACAGCGCTGCGGGGGTTTTGAAAAGCACAATATGAGTAATTTTTATTATCATATTATATGTGTGTGTGTGTGTGTGTGTTTGTGCGTGTGCATGCATGCGTGTGTGTGTATGTGTGTGTGTGTTTGTGCTCTGCAGGCCGAGGCAGACAGTATGGAGGCTCTGGAGAAGTACCGGGGGCGTTGTGAGCCCACCTTCCTGTTCTTCGGGGTATGTGTGCGTGTGTATGTGTTGGTCCACTTAGCTCTGTAGTGCAAGAGTGCAATGAGTGTCTATTTTTGGTCCTGTAGTGCCGTTAGCACGCAAACTAACCCTGGCTGTCGTTAGTACCAGAGCTAACCCTGGTTGTTGTTAGCACGCTAACCCTGGCTGTGGGTAGGGGGGCCAGCTGGTGGGGGTCCTACGGGGAGCCAATGCGCCCCTGCTGCAGAGGAGGGTGCTGGAGGAGCTGGCCAAGGAGAAACTGGTGATGGAGCAAGGAGGGGCGAGGAGGACGGTGGGGAGACACACACACACACAACCACACACACTGAAGTACACACACTGTGGCAACCCGCTCCTTGAATGAGCCGGGTTCCACGTACAAATCACGCTTGGCAGCAAGGGTTTAAGTCGATCACGGCATTTATTGCGTACATCTGAGACAAGCAAAGTAAACGCGGTCTCTAGGGCCTCCGTGGGCCTCTAGTCTCTCGCGGACCAGAGCGCTACCTTCTTCCTTGCTCCCGTGTCCCTAATGTCAGTCCTCCTGCTCCTTTTAAAGCGTCTCCCTGGCTGTCCAGCCAGGTGTCTCTCATACCGCTGATTGGGGTTTGGCAGGTGCTCTCCGTCGCCGGCTGGTGGGTGACAGTAGTATAGGCCATCAAGGACCAACCCTCGGGCTGGTCCGGGCCGAGGTTTAAGTGGCGGGATGCCACAACACGCACTGAAGCACGCACGCACGCACACACACACACACACACTGAAGTACACACACAGACACACACACTGAAGCGCACACGCACGCACACACACTGAAGCGCACACACACACACACACGCACTGAAACGCACACGCATGCACACACACACTGATGTGCGCACACACACACCCATACACACACACACTGAAATGCACACGCACAGAAGTGCATACACACACATTCACAGACACACACTGAAACACACACACACACACACACACACACTCCCACTGAAACGCACACACACACACACACACAGTGAAACGCACACACACACACACACATTGAAACGCACACACACACACACTGAAATGCACACACGCACACTGAAACGCACACACACACACACACACACACACATTGAAACACAGACACACACACTTAGACGCACACTCACACACACACACACAAACACACTGAAACCCACACACGTACACACACACACACTGAAACTCATACAAACACATAAACACACACACTGAAATGCACACACACACACAAACACTGAAACGCACACATACACACACACACACACACACACAAACACACTGAAACGCACACACAAACACACACACACACACACACACACACACACACACACACACACACACACACACACACACACACCAGGAAGAGCATACTAAGGCTTTAATCATTGTCTCCAGGTAGAAGATGACGGTCTGGTGGAGGAGGAGGAGGAGGAGGAGGAGGAGGAGGAGGAGGAAGAACACGGGGACGGCATCAAGCTTCTCCATGATGAAAGCATGCTCGGTAAGAAGGGACAAAACAACCTCCTCTATTCTCTGAGCGTCCGTCTGGGTAGAAGCTGCCTTAGCTGATGCTGATTAGATTGGATTTTACCTTATGTGTCTATTTATCATCATCATCATCATCATCCTTCCTCATTCTCCTCCTCCTCCTCCTGATGGTCATTGTATTTTTAAGCAATAGATCACGCCAGGCTGTGGTATGTGCTCATTATACCACTGTTAAGGGGCGTTGTCCGGCCCCGACGCGCAGCGGAGGGCCGGCGACCCCCTTCACAGTGGTATAATGAGCACATGCCACTGACTGAAGTGATCTATTGCTTTTATACAACGGTTACTATTATGGCGAAACGAAAGTCATAGACACACTACATTTAAAAAGAAACCAAGAAAGTCAAAATAGCCGTTTAATTAAAGAATACAAAAAAGTAGTCCCTCCTGTCTGCCGCTATGCATCGACGGTCGCTATGCAACACACTTTAGCGTCCCTCCGAGAAAAGACTCCGATAGAGCGGTTCGCCGGCAATTTATCCTATGGAGCAGTTCACTCGCCGTGTGCCTAAGCTTTACACGCTCTCCATCATCCAACATATGTTTTACTTTGTAACTGTTTCTACTTCCAGGCGCGGAGTGAAATGCAAACTTTCACAAAATCATCAGGCGTCATAGCAGTTATGTATCCGCTCATTATACAACAGTTGGGAACCAATCAGATCGCTGGATTTAGGTCCCCCGTTGTATAATTTCTGACATATGAGTAGTTTAGGTTGACGGATCTGCTCCCACTCCCTTAGTCCCTCCCAGCGAGGGCTTCACCCTGGCCATCCTCAAACCAGATGCATTAGCTACCGGCAATGCAGAGGAGATCATTACGAAGGTAAACAAAGAGGAGCCTCTTCATCTCTCACCCCCCCCTCCCACCCTGTTTCAATGTGTGTCTGTCTCTCTGTCCTTCTCTCTGTCTGTCTCACTGCCTGTCTCTCTGTCTCTCTCTCTCTCTCGCTCTCTGCCTGTCTCTCTCTCCGTCTCTCTCTCTGTCTCTCTCTCTGTCTGCCTGTCTCTTTGTTCATGCTGTCTGTCTGCCTGTCTCTCTGCCTGTATGTATGTCTCTCTACTCATACTGTGTGTCTGCCTGTCTCTCTACTCATGCTGTCTCTCTGCTCATGCTGTCTGTCTGTCTCTTTCTTATGCTGTGTGTTCTCTGTAGATCCGAGACGCTGGCTTCCAGATCCTGGCCCAGGAGGAGCGAGCGCTGGGCGAGCAGGTGGTGCAGGAGCTATACCGCCCCCAGGAGGCAGAGGTGTGTGTGTGTTTCTGTCTGTGTGTGTGTGAATGTTTGCGAGAGAGAGAGAGAGAGAGAGAGAGAGAGAGAGAGAGAGAGAGAGAGAGAGAGAGAGAGAGAGAGAGAGAGAGAGAGAGAGAGAGAGAGAGAGAGAGAGAGAGAGAGAGAGAGAGAGAGAGAGAGAGGGAGGGACAATGAAGAGTGCCACATGGTCAAACGAACAAAAACATTTACTAGTTTCTAGATCATGCCACTTGGCTGCACTGTAGACACACACACACACACACACACACACACACACACACACACATAGTCCTTGTTGAAGGGACAGACCTGCTGTTTGCTGCTGACCATGAAAAGTTTAAAACGCTGCACTTTTTCCTCTTTTGTTGCAAAATATCCCAAATCACTGAAGCTTCTCTGCTGCGGGCTGAGAGATAGCTGCTTTGTAAGCAGCTTATATTGGCGCTCCCCATGTGTTCATTAGGAGAGGAAATTATTAGAGATTAAGAAATATCAAATAGGTGATCACATGTTGCAGCATTCAGGTCTGCATTCATATTTGGGTTTTTATGTGTCAAGCAGGGGATCCAACTCTTCTCCTTGATGGACTTAACAGGAGATTCAGTTCCATGATAATAAGGAGCAGGTAAGGGTTAGACGGTACAGAGACCGGTCATTAAGGAGCAGGTAGGGGTTAGACAGTAAAGAGACAGGTCATTAAGCTGCAGGTAGGGGTTAGACAGTACAGACAGGTCATTAGACAGGTCATTAAGGAGCAGGTAGAGGTTAGACAGTACAGAGACAGGTCATTAAGGAGCAGGTAGAGGTTAGACAGTACAGAGACAGGTCATTAAGGAGCAGGTAGAGGTTAGACAGTACAAAGACAGGTCATTAAGGAGCAGGTAGAGGTTAGACAGTACAGAGACAGGTCATTAAGGAGCAGGTAGGGGTTCGACAGTATAAGGATGCTTTACCTTACCCCTATACTCCACTATCCGGCCCTCCATGTCTTCCTCGCTATGTATCTCTGTATTTTGTGTGTATTTATTAACGGGGTAATTAACATATGTGTGTCTATGTGTGTGTATTGTGCGTGTATTTTTTTGTGTATTGTGTGTATGCTGTGGCTTCAGCCATACTTCGAGGAGTTGGTGCGGTTCATGTCCAGTGGCCCCTCCCACATCCTGGTGCTGTCTCGGGCGGGACCGGGGCCAGCCAACGTGGTCCAGGCCTGGCTGGACTTCATGGGGCCCACTGACGTAGAGGAAGCCAAAAGGGAAAAACCACACAGGTTATTTTTCCATCTCCCTTGCAGCCGGCAGGCCCTCTGACGCCAGCAGGCATTTACTATCACCATGATGAGCTGAAGCATACACACTCAACATTTAGCTTTAGATTCACCATACCTCTTCATGTAGATCTACACTACATTCACACCACATGGACAGCGAGCAGACAGACTCACAGCCCACAGGAAACAGACTGAAACCTACGTCTTATGAGGGAACAGCGCTGACTGTGTCGTCCTCAGACCCACACGAGGGCCGGGCACCACACACACACAGACACACACACATGACGGCCCCCCGGTCCTGTTCCTCTCCTTCTTCTGAGCTCTGTGGCCTCCTGTAGAGACACCATCTGCCCCCCCTCCCCCTCAGCTTGGGGGCGTGGTACGGCACGCGGACGCCGCTCAACGCTGTGCACGGCAGCACGGACCGCCTCCAGGCCGGCAGGGAGCTGGCCCTCCTCCTCCCCCACTTCAGCCTGGCCGGGGCGGGGCAGAAAGGGCAGGAAGGGCGCGGGGAGCGGACGCTGGCACTGCTCCGCCCCGCCGCTGCCAGGGACCGCAGAGGTGAGGCCAACAAACACTCAGCAGGGGGAAGGACACACACACACACACACACACACACACACACACACACACACACACACACACACACACACACACACACACACACACACACACACACACACACACACACACACACACACACACACACACACACACACACACGTTTTTTTTGCTCCACTTGAATGTTTGCACTGTGGTCATCATTTAAGATGCAGCCAGACGAAATATATAGTATAATATATACACAATATCTGTGTGAGAAAGAGGTATTGAACCCCCAACTCACATGCGGGACGGGACGCAACCAAGGAGTCAGTTGGTCAAAAAGCAGGAGTCGGCTCAGAAAGTTGAAGGTTGCAAAAATGGTGCCGGTTTATTTACAGTGCCCAAAAAGTACAAAAAGATGACACAAAAGAATACAGCCTCTCGGCAAGCTGTTGTATGTCAAATGCCCGACCTTCTTCCCCTCCCATGTCTCCCCATTAAATAGGCCTACCAATCAGGGCCGATTGGGAGAAACCACTGGGATAGGTGACACATCAATATCACATGATCAATCAAACACCACAAAACAATAGCCCCAACACTATATTATCATCAAACGATGCATACCAATATATACACACACACACACACACACACAACCACAACACAGTCTTTGATAAATAAATCACACCAACCATAACGACACTCAAAGTACAAACGCTACCTCACCACCCCCGCCATTAGCAAACCAAATTAACTGTCCCGGAACAGAAAATAAAGCCCTGGTTCCCATGCAGGACGCGTTCCCCATGGACCAGTTTGCCGGATGGACAGGAAGAAGGGTAGTTGACAAACACATGTATGTGTGAATTATCTAGCATGTTTGTAAATAAATGGAGTGTATTAAACTGTGGTGCGTGGTTGTTTGTAGTGCGGTGCTATGTGTGCATGCAAAAGGTAAATGGCTAAATGGTAGCATATGGGGAAATGCGACCCTCGCTTTTCACAATCTGTAATATCTCTAATGAATGAGCTGATGAGAAGAGGTCTCTGTAGAAGAGCTCCTGTCCCGGGTCGGTGCTGCAGGCTTCAGGGTGGCCCTGCGGAGGGAGCTGACCATGACAGAGGACCAGGTGAGACTGTTCTACCGTCACCATGCCGACGAGGAGCCCTACCCCGCCCTGCAGATCAGCATGACCAGGTGACTCCCCGCCCCCGCCCCTCCCCAACCTCCTGACCAAGCCCCCAGAGGAGGTCTTAACGCCTGTGTGTGTGTCTGCAGCGGGCCGGCCCTTGCCCTGGTCCTAGTCCGAGACCACGCCATCCAGACCTGGAGGGCCCTCCTGGGACCGGCGGACCTCACCCAGGCCAGGAAGGAGGACCCAAACTGGTGAGGGGGCCCCTGTAGGGTCAGGGAGGCTCTCAGTGGTGAAGGGGCCACTGTAGGCTCAGAGAGGCTCTCAGTGGTGAAGGGGCCCCTGTAGGCTAAGAGAGGCTCTCAGTGGTGAAGGGGCCACTGTAGGGTCAAAGAGACACTGTGTCTATCAGGAGGAGTTCTGGGACCTGGGGAGAGGACCTCCTGTCCAGCCCACAAATACCCACAGCTGGAGCACCTGGGAGGTAAAGGCGCCCTTGAATTCTCTGGGGGGATGAAAATACGTTGAACCCTTACACTGAATCAAACCCCAGGCACAACGGTATGAATCTAGATCGCGGTTTCCCCTTTTTCTGCACATGTTTGTGATCATGGTGTTCGGGGGAGGCCTGGAGGCAGCAATCAACGACTCATGTTCTGACTGTCATTTGGTTCCGCCGTCTCGAAGCAAGCATAATCCTCTCCTAGATCTCTCTTCTAACTCACCCCTGAGATGCCAGCCCCCCCTGAGATCCCCCCCCCACCCCACCCCACCCCCCGAGATGGCCCCCCCTCCTGAGATGTCTTTACGGACATGTCGTCTTGTTTCCACCACCCCATCCCCAGCCTCAGAGCGCTGTTCGCTGTGGAGACGGAGCCGCTGAACCAGCTGCACGGCAGTGCCAGCGCAGACGAGGCCCAAAGGGAGATCGACCTGCTGTTCCCCGTCCAGCGCACACTGGCCCTCATCACGCCGGGCGCCCTGCAGCAGCACAGAGGTCAGCCCCCCCCCTGCTCCTTATCCACCCTGTGATCTGCAGTGACCGCGTGTGTCATGTCTTCAATCCCTCAACCTTCTTACCTTGATGTACAAAGTCAAGAAGGTCAAGTAAATGCAAATTTCGTTTTGGGTTTTCTATAATTATATATTTACATTCATTCGGTTTTCTGTTAAGCTGATAATTTGCAATACAATCATTTCCCCATAATCAATACGTCATCTGAATCCCGCTCGGATCAAGTAACTGTGGAGCCTGAAACTCAATCATTTCATTAAATCACCAGCGACTCCTCGTTAATATCTGACCAATAACGAGTGGATTTGCTCTCCTTGACCCCCAGAGGAGATCCTGGAGGATGTCAGGGCCGCAGGGTTCTCTGTGGTCCGGGAGAAGGAGGCGGTCCTGAGCAGGGAGGAGGCAGAGGACTGGTACAAGGAGCAGCGGGGCCAGCCGGCCTTCACCCCGCTCCTGGAGGTCCTGTGTGGGTGAGAGTCCGTCCATCCTCAACGGCCCCCTCGAGCTCAACTAGGAGGTCTGCTCAGTCTGCCAGTGCCGGCTGGCCATCTTTTGACACTTAATCTCGGCATCTTAAAGCCATTTTGTGGGGCCGCCTCAGGAAGCGGGCGGGTGAGGTTCTTCATCTTCATACGTTTCTAAACGGAGACCTCACCTCATTCGGCCTCGGACCTGGTGCTTTGTGCATCTTGGTCAAGGAACCTGCGTTACTGAAGTTAAATCCCTCACTCATTATGGTAACTCTGTTTCCTGATCTCTGCTGAGCTATCACATATCTGCCAAGTGCTAATCAACTAACAAATGGGAAATACATTGATACAATCAAATAGTTCTCCTACTTTGTAGGCTGCAGGGAAATGTACAGCATTCTACAGGGATAACACTCAAACCCTAGAGGACCTTACTGTTTAGTAAGTTACCACTAGAGGACCTTAGGGTTTAGTAAGTTACCACTAGAGGACCATACTGTTTAGTAAGTTACCACTAGAGGACCTTAGGGTTCAGTAAGTTACCACTAGAGACCCTTAGTGTTTATTAAGTTACCACCAGAGAACCTTGGGGTTTAGTAAGTTACTAGTGGCACTTAGTGTTTACTCAGTGATGTATTTAAGTGTTTATGGGCGACACAAATTCAACTTGGCTCGACGATGGGGGGGAGTCAGCATGTTTGACCCTTTCACTGCCTGGCTCAGGGGCCCCTGTCTGCTGCTGGTGCTCACCAAGGAGAATGCCGTGGAGGAGTGGATGGCCCTGATGGGCCCTTTGGACCCGGTGGAGGCCAGGGAGTCGGCCCCCGGCTCCCTGAGGGCCCGCTTCTCCTCTGACCTCATCCACACCGCCGTGCATGGCTCCTCCAGCGAGCAGCACGCCGAAGAGCACATCCTCCGCCTGTTGGGAGACCTCTCCTCAGACCCGGGGCTCTCTGGACCTGCTGACCCCCCAGGTAGACCTGCTGACCCCCCCCCCCCCCCCGAGGTGATGGATATTCCTATGTGACATGAATAAAGTATGATTTATATTTCTCTTCTAGAAGAAGCAGAGGAGCCGGTAACAGAGGCAGAGGGGAGTGTCTCGGGGTCAGGTGCTGAGGTCCCCCCCTCAGGGGCCCCTGATCAGCAGTGTGCCGAGGGCCACCCTTCAGGGACCCCTGATCAGCAGTGTGCCAAGGGCCCCCCTTCAGGGGCCCCTGATCAGCAGGGTGCCAAGGGCCCCCCCTCAGGGGCCCCTGATCAGCAGTGTGCCGAGGGCTACCCTTCAGGGGCCCCTGATCAGCATGGGGCTAAGGGGGGGCATGTCCCGGGGTCTGGCCCCCCCCCAGGGCCCCCTAACCAGCAGGGGGCTGAGGGCCCTGCCCAGCAGGAGACAGGTGAACAGGTTTTATTGTCTGTAGGGTTCAATATATCCTGCTGAACTACAGCTCATCTTAAAGCAGTATCTCACCTATTCTGGAAATTTGGCTTAAAATGGGTTGCTGCAGAAGACAGTTCAAAATGTGTATCCCTTTATGTAGTTTGTAAGATTGAGGACCAATATAAATGCATATCATATAATACTGATTGGAGAAACATTGCTGTAAGACACAACATATAAATTTGAATAGATGAGATAAAGCGAAAAGGCTCCAACTCCTGTCCTCTCCAGGTGATGAGCCAGGGGTCCATGAAGCCCAGCAGCAGAACCAGGAGCAGTGTTTTAACAGCTGAGGCAGGTGGCTCAGGAAGTAGAGCGGGTTAGCTGGTAACCAGAAGGTTGCTAGTTTGATCCCCGGCTCCTCCTCACTGAGTGCGGAGGTGTCCCTGAGCGGGACACCTCACCCTGATTACGAGCTGGCTGTCCTGTCGCCCTGTGTGAGCCAATATTGTAAAGCGCTTTGAGTGGCCACTGGTTAGAAAAGCGCTATAGAAATGCTGTCCATTCACCATTAACACTAGAACAGCCGTCGAAGGGGTCAAATGACCCCTGTGAGTTTAAAAAATATATATCTTTGCACTCGATCACGTTCCAAATCCCTACTTTCTTGACTTTTCCTAAATATGTCTGTTGTACCACCCTGTGTTCATAAAAAAAAAATTCAGACCGGGAAAGGTATTATAAAGCATTTTTTTATGTGTTCCCATGTAATTGTTTTTTTTTCCAAGGATGCAGTGCTCTTTCTTTGACAGCAGAGGTCGCAAGGGGACATTCTGATGTGAATAAGATTGATATCTATAGGAAGATATAGGCAGACAGACAGGTGCATATTTACCGCGACCACTGGACTGGAGTGAGGGTTCTTCTAGTAGGCTGTTTAGAACGGGGCTTCAACAAAAATAAGTGCGGGGGTAGGGCGACGTGTCGACACAAATTATTCATGGCGACGATTTTTTTAGACTAGTTGTCCCAGCTCTATGCATTACCGTAATGCATTACTTTTGTAATGTGTTACTGCCCAACACTGCATAATAGTTGATGGAATGGAGTTATTTTGACAAAATATCCACAATAACAATATAGGCATATCTCAATTAATTTAATTACTTTATTTGCATAATTTAATCTTAAACCCTTAGTGAAAATATAGGCTGTTTGTACTTCATATATGTACATTTATGACAAAATCTTGAGGACTAGGCTTGTGACACACACACACATGTGGCGCTCGCGCGGTAATAGCTCGTTGGCGCCACCTAGTGATCATTATGTGCAAATGCACAGCCTCCCATTCAAATGACTGAGGGGTCATTTGACCCCTCTTGTGGCGCTAGTAGTAAGTAAAAACGGTCCGGCGTTTCTAGTGTTAATGGAGCAACGTCCCACTCTAATAAAATTAACAATTTTTCAACGCTGCGGTCTTCAGTTCCTCTTCAGGGAACTCCATCCCCTCCCCCCCCCCTCCTGGGGGGTTCCCTGCCTGGCTGGCTTTGGGGTCTGGTTCTGAAGGCAGGGACCCCTGGGCTGACTGGGGGGTCTGGTCCTGTGCTGGCTGGGGTGGGGAGACCAGATGGAGTAGAGAAGGGCAGCCAGTCCTCAGCTGCCCAGTTAGACCAGCCCAAGCGAGCCCTGATGGTGGAGTTTGTGGACTGAGTTTGTCAGTTTAAAATAGGGGTCCTCAGAAGAACTGAAACCTCTTCACATAAATGCATCACACCAATTACTGAGGTTTGCTTCCAAAACCTGGTTTCCTCTAACTCCATTAACTGGACTATTAACGACAGGCTCAGCTGAATCTGCCCTCCGCTCAGAGCATCCTCTATCACTATTGCAACCAAGAGAGATGCACTGAAGACTCGTTCGTTATTTTAAAAAATATATAGTTTATTGTGTTACTTATATACAACATATACTAATCCAACAGACATGATACATGGTACAGTAGACCAGTGTTTCTATTTCTATCTGAATTATTGTTGGACACGCCGCCTCTTGCTGGGGCTCTGGGCGTCCTCGAGGCTGGGGGGGGGCTCTGATGCTCTGTCCTCACAGTCCTCCACCGCCTCCAGCAGCAGCTCCTCGTCCCAACCGTCCCCCTCAGTGAAGGACCTCTGAAACATCTCTGTGATGGTCCTCTGCTGCCGGTCCTGGACCCACAAACACAATGGGTGGTCTACACATGGGACTGAACTGTTACACCCCAGTTAACTACTGAGGGATAATGAACAGTAATGTAGAACTTCCCAGTAAGTGTTACTGTTACTTTATTATATATTGGAAGTGATAGATGTTATAATTACGTTCTACGGTATTTGAGGAAATTAGTACCAACATTTACCACCTTATTCCAAATGCAGGCATATTTTATGTTGTATTTTATATATGTTATAATTATACCAGGTTACAGGTTTGTTTATTGTCCTTCCTGATCTCCATACTGTGTGTCTGTGTATGCGCGATTAGTCCCAGTGCGCAGGTGGCCACGCCTTTAGGTCGCATTTTATACAGTTGATGGTCAGGACTAGTACGCCTTGCCGGTGAGTGATTATAAACTAGCATGCTAGCAACTGAAATCAAGAATTAATGTCACGGGAATGTTGGTATAATTTCATTGGTTAATTCTGGGTTTTGTGTTTGTGTTTCCGTTGCAGGTTTACAACCTGTCTATCTGTCTAACTAACAGTTATTGTCAACTTGAGGGGCTAGCGCACTTGGTAGTCAGGCTACCTAGCGCGTGGGTGCTTATTGTTTGTGTGAGTGCAATAAAAGTCCATAAAGTTACTCGAGTTGTATCCGCCGTACTTATCCTGAAACCCTTCCAGTGGGGAGTTTATTGAGCTATAGTAGGTAGCTTAGTGAAAACTGGACAGTTGTAAACCGTTGTCGGAGCCGTGCCGGAGATTGCACGGGCCCCGAGCGGAGGAGCCATCGTTGATGACCGGCGCTGGGAGCGGAGACCCGGAGTCAGTAACGCCATTATAACGGAGGAGCCGAAGCCAAGAGCTAACGGGGCCGTTAAAGGGCTGAAGAACTTCCACAACCGTGAGTAAGGCTGTGTGGATGATATTAAAGCCGCAGAAGGAATAAAGTGACTTTGTTAACAAGGCCGCTACCAGCCATAGCAACCGGGGAAAGACGCCTGTCGTTCGCGGGAAGACGTCTGTGTCGTTCGCGGACGAGTCGTTCGTTTTGAACAAATCTTTTGGACGAGTCGTTCGTTTCGAACTAATCTTCTGGACGAGTCCTTTAAATGAGTCCTTTTGCTAAAAGGTGATTTTAGTGATTCCGTTCACCTAGAGAAGACGAAATGGCGGATGACAAGCCAGATCTAGAGAGCTTAAAGCGTAGGCGCTCACATGCGCGAAGAAACTTTACAACAAGAATAAACCGCCTTGATGTTAGTGCTGGTCGTTTACGTGAAGTTGAGTTGTCAGAAGAGTTGGCGAGATTGAAGGATGATTATGACAAACTCCTCGATGTCGGTAATGAATATATCGACGCACAGAGCCAGATAGACCCTACAGGTGACGACAGTGAGTCGCGGGACGCCCTGGAGAAGAGAGATGCCAGTGAGCAAAGGTTCCTTGAAACTGAGGGCAAGATCATGGAAATGATGTGGTCCAAGTATGCAGCGCCGGACATAGATGCTCTCGTTGCACAGTTCAAGTCTGCCTTTGATCAGGCTGAGGCGCTCGGGAAAAGTATAGTAGTGCCATGGACGCAGCGAGGGGTCTACAATGGTAAATTGGATAGGAAAATCGATGAACTCAGAGAGGCTGTGTACGCTTGGAGAGACTATCGGCCGCATGGAAAGGACAAATGGATGCTCCTTTTATCATTGAGAGAGGACAAGGAGCAACTGATGGATGAGTGGACCTGCCAACGTGACAATGAGGTTATGAAGAGGAACGGTACAGAACAAAATTACGGTGGCGACGGTGACGGAGGTGAGGAGGAAGAGGATGAAGATGTGGCAGGTGATGGTGCGGTCGGTGGGCATGTCGCAACAGCTAGCGACAGCCTTACAGCTGCAGGTAACATCACTTTTACCCAGCAGACATTACAGCCCACTCTGCAGTCGCGACGGTCTGATGGTGGACTTGGTGTCAGTTCCGCCCTACCTCCAACCCTTGCCAGCACGCCACAACTGTTGAGTGTTTGTGCCTCTCCAGCAGTCGATATCAGCATGGGGCAAGATAGTAGCATGCCATATAGTGGCCCTGGTGCGTACGTCGTTGGGAATATCAGCTCTCAATGGGCCCGACCAAACATAAGGCTCACACCCATAAGTTTGCCTAAGTTCTCCGGGGACAGGAGGGACTATTGGCGCTAGAAGGCTGAATGGGAAAGTATCCAGGCGCAAGCGGAGCCTACGGGGTCAAGGGAATGCAAGAAACTTCACTTGCTAGACAGCATAGGTGAGACTGTGAAAAGTGATCTCAGACTATCGCGTTGCAGAGATGCAATCGATATCTTTAGGGAATTAGAGAACCGTTATGGTGATAAAGCACAAATGGCAGAGGAGATAGTTTTGGAGATACATTCACATCCTGCTGTAAAGAACCACCAGCCACGAGAGACGTTAGAATTGATCCTAGCAGTGGAGAGGGCAGCATTGGACCTCACAGACCTGGGGTGCGAAGACGCTATAGAGAATCAGCTGGTGATTCGGTCTTTAGAGGGCAAACTCCCTGATGTCATGAAAAGAGAGTGGCTCATGTGTGTGAGAAACCCTGTTAACAACGTCCTACCAAGAAACCGTTTCGACAGGCTCTTGATGTTCCTGGAAGACCAAAAGTCGTTGCTCGTGAGGTTGGAACAGTTGCTTCCCAGTAAGCCATGGCCTGCTAATGCTCCTGAGAGACCAAGCTACCGGGATAAATCAGGTGACAGGTGGAGAGAAAAGAAGTCGTTCACTAAGACTACAGCGAGTGAAGTCAAAAGAGACTCCAAGCAGATACCATGTGCCGTGTGTGGCGATGAAGAACATGGAGGTAAACTGTTTCGTTGTAAAGCTTTCAGGAAGGCCAGTCTGTCGGAGAAAGAAGCTCAGGTGAAGAAGGCAAAAGCGTGTACAAAGTGCCTGGATGTTCACGGGATCGATGGCGACTGCACTCCAAGGTTCCTCTGTCGTAAGGAGGAGTGTAAGATAGGCGACATTCCGGTAGACCACCACTATTTCCTCTGCCCTAAGGCACAAACAATGAAGGATGTTGCTAAGAAGGAAAACAAAGCAGAGGAAAAGAGGGGACCTCGTGGTCCGACAGAGGAGCAAGAGGCTGTGTTCGCCGAGTTGAGACTGACTCCCCGCCAGTTGGAGGCGGTCCGCAGGGCATGTACTAATAAGGCAACGTCGAGAGCGTGTTCTGGCAAGAATCCGATAGAACAGAGTGGCTTGAAAGAACATCCAGTCCTCATGATGCTCTTACCTGTCACGGCAAAGAGAGGAGACAGCCTTGGAGCCTTGTTGATCTCGCTTCTGACACTAATTACATTACGCACCAAGCTGCTGAAAGACTCGGACTGACCGGTGAACCAATCTCCCTTGTCGTGTATGGTGTTGGCACGATGAAGCTGAGAGTTCATACAAAAAGGTATCTCGTAACAATAAAGGTGTGGACCTCATGAGGAACTTTGAGGTTCCACGAGATGATCTGCTACGGGATGGAAGACATCGCCAAAATGGATCGAGTGGTGAGTTCGGAGCGGCTGGAGCAGTTTTTCCCTGAAGCTGAACCGGGAGAACTAGCCCGCCCGGGGAAGATCGATCTTTTGATCAGTGCTCGAGAAGGCCGATTAGCTCCACAAAGACTGCAACGGGTCGGCGACCTGGTGTTGTGGGACGGTCCTCTAAGCAAGACAGTGATTGGTGTGCATCCTAACCTCTTCGAAGAAGTGGAGGTGACCACATGGCAGTCGGAGACGCACTTTGCACACTCCATGAGGATGGTAGCTGTCAAAGTTGAAGAACACTTCGTTGGAAGGCCAGGAAGCCATTTGGAACGAGGGTGCAGTATGGAAGTTCGAATGACAGCAGCATGCAATAAAGAGGTCCTTGAGTGGCTAAAATGGGACAGCATCGGTGCTGCCTGTGACCCTACCTGTGGAGGGTGTCGCTGTGGAAAGTGTGGAAAGAAGCTTACATGAGGCAAGTGCACGAGATGGTAGACAGGGGAGCTGCTGTTAAGGACGTGATGGACAGCTGGGATGGTGCAGTGTGGTGGGTGAGCCACCTAACCGCACCAAACCCCCACTCAGTGACTACACCGGTACGCCTCGTCTGGAATAGTAGCCAGGAGTTCAGAGGGATGAGCATGAATGGCATTTTGCTCAAAGACCCAGACGCCCTAAACCCTATCAGAGGGGTGCTCCTCAGATTCCGGGAAGGAGAACATGCAGCCATCGGAGACATCACCAAGATGTATAATTCGGTATGGCTGGAGGAGCGAGAGGTCCATGTGCATCGGTTCCTATGGAGAGACTCACCGGAAGATGAGATTGAGGATTCTGCTGTCGTGAGGGTGAACATGGGAGATAAACCAGCGGGGTGCATTGCGCAGATTGCCATGCGAGAGACCGCGAAGTTACCCCAGTTTTCTGATATGAAGGAGGAAAAAAGAGTCATTGAGGAAGACTCCTGCGTTGATGACCTCCTTACGTCCCACAATGACCCTGACTGTCTAGACAAGATCCTAAAGGGAGTGGAGAAGATACTGAAAGCAGGAGGCTTCCACCTCAAGCCCTGGGTCCGGTCTGGTCAGAGTGGCAGGCGGGACGGGACAGGGTCCAAGCCAGTGACTCTGGTGTTGCCCAACCAGCTAAGGGAGGAAGATAACAAAGCCCTGGGGGTTGGTTACCTAGTGCAAGAGGACAAACTCTTTGTGATGGTCTCAATCAACTTCTCCAGAAGTAAGAAGAAGATGAGAACTGAGGTTGACCTCACTGAAGAAGAAGTGGAAGCAAAGACACCAAACCCACTGACTCGTCGTGTTCTACTGAGCCAGATCGCCGAACTGTATGACCCGATCGGTCTAGCAACACCTGTGAAACAGAAAGGAGTGATTCTTGTGAGAAGAGCCTTCCAGAAAGCTGGCAAGCTTACCAAAGATACCTGGGATGAACCTCTGTCTGACGAGCTCAGAGGAAAAGCAATTGAACTGTTTAAGGAGTACGCTCGTCTGAGTAGCATCAAGTTCCACAGAAGCCTCACGCCCTCCGACTGGAGGGGTAAACCCTGGGGTATCACGTTTTCTGACGGGAGCTGTGAGTCCTATGGTGCTGTACTGTACTTGCGATGGGAGACGTCACACCAGCCGGTCACCCGGCTGGTAGAGTCAAAAGCCAAGTTAACCCCCCTCGACCAGAAAGGTGACGCGGTCAATGCTGAGGTCTGTGGGGCTGTCTTTGCCTCACGTCTAAAGGGATACGTATCGAAGCATGGACGATAGGATGTGTGGAGAAGTGGTACCACTTCATTGACAGTCAGACGGTGCTGGGAGCCATCCAGAGAGAGAGCTACGGATTCCAGACGTTCTTCGCGAACCGAGTCGGAGAGATTCAGAAGGCCGGGCCTGTAACTGAACTGCTGGATGAGGACTCTGTGTGGCAGAAAGGTCCCATGTTCCTGTCTGGTCCAGTGGAGGATTGGCCCATGAAGTCTGCTTCAGAAGTGGCAGCTGATACTAGGGAGATGGTGAGCAAACTCCAGAGAAAGGCCTTTTCGGCAGTCCTCACCAGAGCTCAAGCCAAGAAGCTGTTGAACCCTGCAAGTCCTGTTGGTGAAGGTCCAATAGTCACAGATGGAGTGAGCGGCGCTCCAGCATCCTCAGAAAATGGGATGAAAATAACCTCAATTGAGACCAAGGAAACGGAGATGCTGTGGGGAGCCAGGCTCATAGACCAAGTGGATCCAAGAAGGTGCAGTTCTCTGACTAAGCTCTGTGGAGTAGTCGGTTATGTCCGCAGAGCTGTGAAGAAGTGGTTGGCCCGTGTAGGCAGGGCCCCTATGCCAGCAAAGTGGGAGGGGGTACTGACAGTAAAGGAACGCAAAGCTGCATTCCAAGACCTGTGCCTAGCCGCCCAGGAGGGAGTTAAGTTTCCTGTGACAACGCTAAACAGGCTCGTTGTCAGCAGGGAGGAAGTCTCAGGACTCCTGAAATGCCATGGTAGAGTCCAGGCCATTACCCAGGGAGAGACCGGTGTGCCCCTGGTCCCCTACAATGCGTGGATCAGCACCCTTCTCACACGAGAGGCCCATGAAGCTAACCACGAAGGTGTTGCTGGCACACTCCCCCGGGTGAGGTCTAAAGCATGGGTTGTGCTGGGACCAAGGATTGCCAGAAATGTCATTGACTCCTGTATGCACTGTCGGAAGGCCAAAGCGAGAATGTGCAAACAGGTGATGAGTGAGCTCCCCCTCGAACGAACTGAACCAGCTGCACCCTTCGAATTTACAACGTTGGACCTTTTTGGCCCCTATGTCATTAAAGATACTATAAGGCGAAGAACAAAGATGAAAGTCTGGGGTGTGGTGTTCAGCTGTATGGCTTCGAGAGCAGTACATGCTGACATTGTGGAAGATCTGTCGACGGAAGGATTCCTGAAAGCATACCAGCGCTTCACGGCTCTCAGGGGTCACCCAAGAAAGCTCTGGTCAGATCAAGGGACCAACTTTGTGGGCGCCAGGCCAGTATTACAGGAGTTGTATGAGTTCCTAAGTAGCATCGACAAAGATCAAGTCCAGAAGAAGGCGGCAGCTGTAGGAACTGACTGGATGTGGGTGCTTCACCCGGCGGACTCTCCCCACCGGAATGGGGCAGCTGAGGCAGCTGTCCGTGTACTCAAGAGAGGGTTAAGCAGTGTTGGCGAGGAAGGTAACCTGACAGCACTGGAGTTCCAGACCCTCCTGTACCTGGCTGCTAACCTGTCAAATGAGAGACCAATTGGTGCCAGAGCCCAGGTACAAGATGAGGCCGTCGAAGTCATCACTCCCAACTCTCTTCTCCTCGGTCGCGCAGGACCCAGTGGGGACTCCCGAGGCTTTGAGTATCCTACTTACCCCGTCGTGCGTCTGAGAGCAATCCAGATCGAGGTCGACAAGTTGTGGAAGAGGTGGAGCCAGCTGGCAGGTCCGGGCCTCTACATCTGTCAGAAGTGGCACGCACCTGCTAGAAACGTTGCAGCGGGAGACCTGGTGTGATTGGCTCACCAGAACGCACTGAGGGGTCAGTTCAGGCTGGGTCGGGTCGTGGAGGTGTGTCCCGACGTGAAGGGCGTAGTACGGGATGTGAGGGTGAGAACATGTCAAAGCTATCCAGTTTTCGGTGGACAGCCCAAGAAAAGCCAAGGTGTGCAGAACTATCCCTCCACCATCCTCCACAGGGACGTTAGGAGGTTGGTGGTTCTGCTTCCAGTGGAGGATCAAGACCCCCCCACTACCATCCTCCCGGAGGCTGGTTGTGTGTTTCGGTGAAGGATCAAGACCCCCCCACTACCATCCTCCCGGAGGCTGGTGGTGTGTTTCGGTGAAGGATCAAGACCCCTCCACTGCCATCCTCCCAGAGGCTGGTGGTGTGTTTCGGTGAAGGATCAAGACCCCCCCACTACCATCCTCCCGGAGGCTGGTGGTGTGTTTCGGTGAAGGATCAAGACCCCCCACTACCATCCTCCCGGAGGCTGGTGGTGTGTTTCGGTGAAGGAGGTCATAATGTCATCAAGGACAATGTGATGTTTATGGGCATTGAGACTACCTTGAACCTATGGTTACTCATGTTGTGACATTCGTTCATGGGGAGAACTTAGAAGTTTAACTGTTTTGGTTATGGTGGCCTACTTGAATTCTAGAATCAGTAGGCCAAGTGGGAGGTGTAGAACTTCCCAGTAAGTGTTACTGTTACTTTATTATACATTGGAAGTGATAGATGTTATAATTACGTTCTAGGGTATTTGAGGAAATAAGTACCAACATTTAACACCTTATTCCAAATGCAGGCATATTTTATGTTGTATTTTATATATGTTATAACAGTGGCGTTTCTACATTAGGGGCAGGTGGGGCAGTGCCCCACCAGACCCACGAGATGGCGCTGTTGAGCAGAAGGCTCAATCCATTCCTACTTCGTGGCAAACTATATATATATTTTTATATGCAAAGTAGCGTACATATTTGTGTAAATAAACTTGACTCACAAGCATTATTGCCTTGTTTTGGAGTAATTTGATTTGTGTGTTCTACTGCCTGTGTGCTTGCTTGAATGAACGTTATGTCTATATTTCCGTTTCCTGTTTCCGGAGGGGCAAAGACCCACGCTGCCCCACCGTTACCATAGAAACACCAATGAGCGCAAACCACACCGGCCAAAGTTAACATTGAGGCTAGGGGCATTTTCAAATTTGCCCCTAGACGTTAACTGCGTAATCTACGTATTCTACGTAATGTAGACTGGGATAATGCGAAACCCGCGAGAACTCTACCCCGAGACTAAGCAAAAAAATCATACTGTGAGAGTGAGATCAGGAGTTACAGGAGACTTACAGAAGAGTTCGCTATCGGTAGATTTTACACAATTTTGAAAGAGTTTTTTAATTAATGAATAACAATGAATAACATAGATTATTTGCTGAGGGTGCAATTCAGCACATTGCCGCAGGAAGAAAAATTAGAAATAAAACGTTTGGGACACACAGACCAGACGACTTCATTCTGAACCAGCCTGGTGAGAAAACGAACCGAAATTTCAAGATGGAGTGGTTTGAAAGAAAGACATGGCTAACTGCGAGCACAACAAAAAGAGCAACGCTGAAAAGGATAAAGACTTTCACTAGGAACACGATGGGACAGAAGAGACTGTACGCCCTCTCCATGCTTTCTATTGAAAACAACTTCATTAATGGACTGCTGGATTTTAACGACAAAGTAATCGAGAGGATTGCTCAAGCAAAGAACCGTCGAGCCAACTTCCTTTTTAAGTGATCGGCATTGGTGAGTCAAAACCTTTTTTTTTTTTTTTTTGAGCTGAAGGAGATCGTCTTTTTTGTTTAATAAATTATGGAAGTTATTGAAGCTATGTGGCTGTCTAATTGTTTTACTTTAATGCTATATTATAGTGCGTACCATATTGGCGCTCTGAGATTCTTTGGAACGAATAGTGTGTTTAAAATATAATGCAATATTATTATTATTATTATTATTATTATTATAGGCAACATCTTTGTGTCGCATTGAGCGCTAAAGCATGTGAAATGTATTTGAAATAGGATGTCTGCTCCCTGCTGGCACTCAAAATGCAGCCCATAGTATACCTGACTGGTCTATATACGTAGGCCTACTGTTATAATAATCAGCTACCTCTATTTTTGTGACGTAATATGACGTCATATAAATTTGCCCCACCAGAAATTTCAGGCTAAAATCGCCACTGTGTTATAATTATACCAGGTTACAGGTTTGTTTATTGTCCTTCCTGATCTCCATACTGTGTGTCTGTGTATGCGCGATTAGTCCCAGTGCGCAGGTGGCCACGCCTTTTGGTCCCATTTTATACAGTTGATGGTCAGGACTAGTACGCCTTGCCGGTGAGTGATTATAAACTAGCATGCTAGTAACTGAAATCAAGAATTAATGTCACGGGAATGTTTGTATAATTTCATTGGTTAATTCTGGGTTTTGTGTTTGTGTTTTCGTTGCAGGTTTACAACCTATTTATCTGTCTAACTAACAGTTATTTTCAACTTGAGGGGCTAGCGCACTTGGTAGTCAGGCTACCTAGCGCGTGGGTGCTTATTGTTTGTGTGAGTGCAACAAAAGTCCATAAAGTTACTCGAGTTGTATCCGCCGTACTTATCCTGAAACCCTTCCAGTGGGGAGTTTATTGAGCTATAGTAGGTAGCTTAGTGAAAACTGGACAAGTAAGGAGCAGGTGGGGGTAAGGCCCTTAAACTACTGAGGGATAAAGAACAGTAAGGAGCAGGTGGGGGTAAGACCCTTAAACTACTGAGGGATAATGAACAGTAAGGAGCAGGTGGGGGTTAAGAAACGATGCCTACAGGTAGAAGCTAAGGATATTGGGGATCAAACCCAGTATACCTTTGGGTTAGGAATTACACAAGATTATCACTGCAACACACAGACGGTCTGTGTATCTGGTGAAGGCAACACACACACATGGTGCCTGTATATGGTGAAGGCAACACACACATATGTCCCCTGTATACGGTAAAGGCAATGACCCAGACACACAGCCCCTGTGTCTGGGAAGGCAGTGTCCAAGCAGGGACTCACCTTGGAGTGGAAGCTGGCACTGAGGGCCTTGTCTGAGAGGTTGGACTCCGACAGACCGACCTTCTCCAGGACGTTCATCTTCTCCTGGATCATGGGCCTGGAGGGAGCACATAACATGCATCAGACACCGCCCTCCCCATGTATGGAGCCCTGCCTGCCTGGGGGGGGTCGTACCAGAGGTGGTCGTCTGCGGTGCCCTTGGCCACCAGGTAGTGGATGTCCACGTTGCTGGTCTGCCCGATACGGTGTACCCGGTCCTCCGCCTGGATCAGCACCTGGACCAGAGGAACCGCAGTAACAGTTTTACACCTGCAATACAGTTGATAAAATACAGTGTATCGACTACAGTAAACCATCCACTGTTTAAAGAAGATAAAGCTTACAATAAATACAATTTAAGATTTAATTTAAGATAAGATGAGTTTCATCTCATCACAGAAACAGCAGAATTCCTTTGCAATTGCTTTATGATTCTAGATCCATGTGGTTAAAGGAGTGGCTAGGGTTAAGGTATCTTAACCCAACCATAGCCTACTGTACCCCTGCAGAGCGCCGGCTCCTCCTACTGTACCCCTGCAGACTGTGGCTCCTCCTACTGTGCCCCTGCAGAGCACTGGCTCCTCCTACTTTACCCCTGCAGAGCACCGGCTCCTCCTACTGTACCCCTGCAGACTGTGGCTCCTCCTACTGTACCCCTGCAGAGCACTGGCTCCTCCTACTTTACCCCTGCAGCGCGCTGGCTCCTCCTACTGTACCCCTGCAGACTGTGGCTCCTCCTACTGTACCCCTGCAGAGCACTGGCTCCTCCTATTGTACCGCTGCAGACTGTGGCTCCTCCTACTGTACCCCTGCAGACTGTGGCTCCTCCTACCCCGGGGTTCCAGAAGAGCTCGGCGAACACCACCAGGTTGGCGGCGTGCAGGGTGATGCCCATGTTGGCTGCGGTGATGGAGAGCACAGCCACGCAGCTGCCCATCCCGTGCTGGAAGAGCTCACACCGCTGATGGCGCTCGGCCGATGAGGTGCTGCCGTCGATGCGGATGAACGGCACGCTCTGTGGAGAACCGGGGCTTTAGGTTCATTTACATTTAGGGCATTTAGCAGACGCTTTTATCCAATGCGACTCCCAATAAGTAGATCAATCAAACGAAAGAGAAACAACAATATATGGCTGTCAGTACAGTAAGGATTTTCATAGAAAAAAGTGCCAAGCACTAACAACTGTTAGTTGAACCTATTCCCCGTATACAACAAAGTAGCTAGGAGAAGATGCTACACAACTAAATACTGTAACTAAGTAAGATTAGATTAGATTTATTTATTGTCCTTGTTCAACAGAGTTAACAACGAAATTATGTTTAGAGCATCACTACCACCACTGGCAGTCAAGTACCTGACAGCATACATTACCCACTATAAAGATAGATCTCCCATATGCTATGGTATATAAATACATTGATAATAAATAATAATAACAATAACCAAAAAGTGCAAAAGTGCTAGTGCAGTTGAAATGTCAACAGTCCAGTTATAGCTACAATGTGAGAGAGGAAAGAGAATGAGAATGCAGCAATGTAAGTCCAGTCCATAGTTATTGTGATGTGTGAGTGTATCGGATGAGTGGTAAGGATGGGGGAGGGGGGGGGGGGGTTCAGTCCTGTAATAGATGGAAAATAGTGTACAGTGCAGCAATGCAGCCCAGTTCACCGTTATTGAGTGGGAGTTATAGTGGGAGTTATGTGTCCGAGGGGTTGGGGGTGAGTAAGACATACAATAAGTGCGTACTTTAAGTGCCAGGATGTACAAAATACAATAAGTAGGAGGGGTGGGACGGGGTGGCTATTGCAGGACCAGGTGAACACTGAACAGACAGATTAAGACGGCGGAACACTTCCCCTCAGGAAGCATTTTATATTGTTAGAAAAACGTGTGGCCCCGTCCACACGAAGGCGAAACGGGCGAAACCGTAACAGTTTCGATCTGTCCGGTTTCGGAGTATCTCCGTAAAGACGGAGTCAAGCGAAACCGGGTACATCTGTAGAAACCCTGTAGTGTACATTCCAGTCCCATAAGAGGCGCTGCTTCTGCTACAGAAATCCAGAAGAAAAATAAATAAGAAGAAGAGGCGAACATGCGCATAAAGGGTGAGACTCCGCGGGCTTAACAGTCATTGGCTAGACGGTCGAGGGGTGGGGCGATGACGTCATCAGAATCAGAATCAGAAAAGGTTTATTGCCAAATACATTTACACATATTAGGAATTTGTCTTGGTATTCGTATTTGTTAAGCATGATCTTAACATACAATAAACAGTAAACAATAAACAATAAAGCAAGTATTGAATAATAAGTACTGAAAAATAAGTACTGAAAAAGGTAAGAGTAAATAAAAAATAAAAATAAATAAATAGAGATACTCTATATACATATACATATGCACCGTAATAAGATAAGAAGATAAGATAAGAAAAGAATATATGTACAATTGTGCGTGATGGTGAAAGTAGTGCAAAACTTGTTGTCATCATAGGCAGATGACTCTGGGTGTTGATGGGGGAAGGGGGGGGTAGTGTGCGTGTCAGTGTTAGTGGGGGTCCGGGGCCGTTGTTGAGGAGGCCAGTTGCAGACGGGAAGAAACTGTTTTTATGGCGGGAGGTTTTGGTCTTGACAGACCTCAACCTCTTACCGGAGGGGAGTATTTCAAAGAGTATATGTCCGGGGTGGGAGGGGTCCAACATGATCTTCCTTGCACGCCTCAGTGTCCTGGAGGCATGCAGGTCCTGGAGGGACGGCCGGTTGCAGCCGATCACCTTTTCAGCATATCGGATGATACGCTGCAGTCTGCTCCTGTCTTTGACGGTAGCAGCAGCGTACCAGATGGTGATTGAGGAGGTGAGGATGGACTCTATGATGGAGGTGTAGAAGTGCACCATCATGGCCTTTGGCAGGTTGAACTTTTTCAGCTGCCGCAGGAAGTACATCCTCTGCTGTGCCTTTTTGGTGATGCAGCTGACGTTCTGCCACCACTTGAGGTCCTGGCTGATGACTGTGCCCAGGAAGCGGAAGGACTCCACGGTGATGACTGGGGAGTCACACAAGGTGATGGGGGAGGGTGGGGCTGCGTTCCTCAGCTGGGGCTGCGGTCCACAACCATCTCCACTGTCTTTAGTAGGGATCGACCGATTATCGTCTGGGCCGATTATCGGTGCCGATATTCGGCATTTTGACGCATATCGGCATCAGCCTTTTTTTTTGATCCGACGGCCGATAACATATCAACTTAAAACGGGGTTATTTTGGCCCTGATGCAGCCGCGCCTCTCTGTCTGCCGTCAATACGCTGTTTCCAGCATTGTCCAACCCACCGCACCATCTGATTGGTTACATGCTCTGGTTACACGCAGAGACTCGACGGACAAAAAAAAGCTCAAACAAAGTGTTTTGCCTATTATTTTTTACTTAAAAAGTGAAAACTGCAATGGTATAAACACCAAAACTGAAATAGTAAAAATAATATAAATAACTATGTACAAAAAAACAAAAATAAGTACAATTACAATAACAATGTGAAAATAAACAAAAATAACTATTTACATGATTCCCTCCCTCCCCCTCTTTTCTTCCCCGGGCGTTTAGGCATCTTTCCTAAAATCTATGTTCATAAAACCCAACTCACAAAAGTAAATAAAAATAAAACCACACACGAGTGCGCAAATCAACCACTTGCTTCACACTCGCACTCTGGGGAAGAGCCTGCTAACTTACGCACACCCCATGCACATTTGTTTTCTCAACAATACGTGAGACGGTGTTTGACATGCTGGATATCGTCAGAAAGGTATTTTCATTGGCTATTAGGATATCTAAGGCATATCCTGGCAAACACAGTGGGTTCCATGAATCAGACGACAATAGCGGAATTAAAACCCTAAATCGCAGTTTTCTACGAAAAAAACATTGCAGCGTTTCGGTTTTCTATTTTTCGGGCTGCTTTGTATAAGATGGCTTGTGCATATACACAATGTAATTAGACTAAAATAATATTGATATTCGATTTCTGTGGACTCTTATGAACATTTGAAGATCAACATGAAGTATCAACTCATTTCTAAGGATATCCACAACAACGATAAAGTTAGAATGGACCAAGGGAGGAGGAGGGTGAGGGGGGCTATTTTGACCTAAGACACTAGGATATTTTGATCTATATTCCCTAAACATATTTATTCCACCGAATGGTTGACATTGGATGACATTCCTGAGATGCTAAGCTTTCAAACGGTGTATGACATAACTATATCACTCCACTGAATGATGCCGAAAATTTACCCAGCATGTTGGGGGGGAAGGGGTGGTGTAACTAAAACTTGCCCCCTGGTGGGATTTGACGATTAAGTGGTTAAAGGCATTTCAATGAAGTTAAGTGTTGGAGTTTGTATTATTCAAAATTTTGACGCCAATATTTTCCCCACTTCTGTAAATTAATATCCGCTCCAAATATCGGTTATCGGCCCCTTGACTATTAATAATCGGTATCGGCCCTGAAAAAAACATATCGGTCTATCTCTAGTCTTTAGAGCATTGAGCTCTAGGTTGTTTTGGCCACACCAAGTCACCAGGTGGTCAATCTCCCACCTGTAGGCAGACTCATCTCCACCAGAGATGAGCCCGATGAGTGTGGTGTCATCTGCAAACTTCAGGAGCTTGACGGACTGGTGACTGGAGGTGCAGCTGTTGGTGTACAGGGAGAAGAGCAGGGGAGAAAGAAGGCAGCCCTGAGGGGATCCGGTGCTGATGGTCAGGCTGTTGGAGAACGTGCTTCCCCAGCTTCACATGCTGCTTCCTGTCAGACAGGAAGTCAGTGATCCACCGGCAGGGGGAGGCGGCACGTGCAGCTGGGAGAGCTTGCCTGTAGCAAAGTGGGGATGATGTGTTGAAAGCAGAGCTGTAATCCACTAAACAGGATCCTGGCGTAGGTTCCTGCTGAGTCCAGGTGACTGGAGATGAAGTGGAGGGCCATGTTTACAGCATCGTCCACAGACCTGTTGGCTCTGTAGGCGAACTGCATGGGGTCCAGGAGAGGGTCCGTGATGGATTTAAGGTGCGACAGGACAAGGCGCTCAAAGGATTTCAGGACCACAGAGGTCAAGGCGACTGGTCTGTAGTCCGAGTTCTTTGGGCCTTGTTTTTTTGGGGATGGGGATGATGGTGGAGGATTTAAAACAGGCTGGTACATGGCATGTCTCCAGCGAGGTGTTAAAAATGTCTGTAAATACTGGAGACAGCTGAACTGCACAGTGCTTGAGGGTGGAGGGGGAGACAGAGTCCGGTCCAGCTGCCTTGCAGGGTTTCTGCCTCTTGAAGAGTCTGTTGACGTCCCTCTGCAGGATAGAGAGGTGAAGGGGGACGGGGGGGAGGGGGTCTCAGAGGTAGGCAGGAGAGGGAACGCCTGGGCTCCTGCTGAGGTGGGGGAGGAGGGTGTGGTGATCTGGGGGTGGTGAATGGGGATACGGGGGATGATAACAGGACTGCATTGTCTTTCAAATCTGCAGTAGAACTTGTTCAGGTCGTTGGCCAGGTGAGGGTCGTCGATGGAGTGGGGGGCAGACGGTTTGTAGTTGGTGAGAAGTCTCAGACCCTTCCAGACAAACGCTTGGTCGTTATCTGAGAACTGCCGTTGGAGTCTCTTTGAATACGAGAGTTTAGCATCTCTCACTGCCTTGCTAAACCTGTATTTCGACTCCTTAAACTGTTCTTTGATTCCGCTCCGAAACGCCTTCTCCTTTGCCAACCTTAGCTGTCCGAGTTCTGCTGTGAACCAAGGTTTGTTGTTGTTGTAGCTCACCCTGCTGCGAGATGGTACACAGCTGTCTTCACAGAAGCTGATATAAGATGTCACAGCATCAGTGTACTCATCAAGACTGTTGGTGGCAGACCTGAAAAATATCCCAGTCAGTGCAGTCCAAGCACGCCTTAAGATCCTCCACAGCCTCACTAGTCCCTGCTTAGACGTCCTCACAACTGGTTTACAGAGTTTTAACTTCTGCTGTATGCAGGAATCAGGTGGACCATGACGTGGTCAGAGTGTCCCAGTGCAGCGCGGGGGACGGCGTGATAGGCCTTCCTTAAAGTTGTGTAACAGTGATCCAGCGTGTTCTCCTCTCTGGTTGGGCACTTATAAGCTGGCGGTATTTGGGAAGTTCATGGCTGAGATTTCCTCTGTTAAAGTCACCGACGACAATAACAAAGGAGACCGGGTTAGTTCGCTCCACGTCCAGTATCTGGTCGGCCAGCTGACGTTGTGCCTCCTGCACGTTGTTTTGCGATGGAATATAAACGACCAGAATGAACGAAGCGAACTCATGGGGGGAATAAAAGGGTTTACAGTCTATAATGTGGGTTTCCAGAACAGGAGAACAGTGCTGTAGCATCACTGTAATATCTTTTCACCAGCCGCTGTTGAGGTAGAAACAGATCCCTCCACCCTTCGTTTTGCCGGAAAGCTCCGTGTCGCGGTCCGCTCTGAACAGCTGGAAGCCTGCCAGCTGTAGCGCAGAATCCGGTGTTGATCCACACAGCCAAGTTTCCGTGAAGCACAAAACAGAAGATGAAGAAAAGTCTCTGTTCCTTCTCACCAGTAGCTGGAGCTCGTCCAGTTTATTGCACAGTGATCTGACGTTGGAGAGAAATATTCCGGGTAGCGGAGTGCGTTGTCCGCGTCGGACGGAGCTGCACGAGCGCCCCGGCTCGTCTCCCTCTCCTGCGCCGTCTTGCTGCATGAACAAAGGTGAGCGCACCTTTGACCAGAATGTCCAATATTCCACGGATGGGATGAGAAAGTCGGGAAACAAATCCACAGAAGTTGTTTCCCCGATGTTCATGAGCTCTTCTCTGGTGAACGAGCTCCGGGTATTAAGGCAAAACACTAAATTAACGAACAAAACTAGAAAAATCGCTGCGCAGCGAAGTACCGAGGCGCCATGTTTACTTTCTTGGTTTACGGTTTCAGTCGGTTTCAGGCGTCACATGAATTCAAAACGAAACCGGGTAGATTTGAAACCACCTCCGAGGGTGGTTTCAGAAGTTTACGGTTTCGGTCAGCGGATTTGCCGGCTTCGTGTGGACGGAAGGCCAAACCGTACAAGACCTTTGCGGTTTCGCCATGAAATCGGCTTCGTGTGGACGGGGCCTAAGCCTGCATGCCGCTACTAGCTTCCCCTTCAGGTCACTGCATGAACAGACAGGGAGACCAGCAGTACACAGACCTATCTCTAATCCCCAATAATACTGTTTAATAGGATTACAATGTGAGAATATAAGGGGAAATTGATATATTCTGTATTAGTAACTAGACATTACCACTGCTCTTCTTCTGAAACACAAACAACTTTGACACCAATGCATTATGGGTAGGGTAGCAGGAGTGGTGAATACAAAAAGGTAACAGAAAACAAATTCTCACTTTTAACCTAATCCTGATATTGATTATAAATTATGGAAAACCTGAGCTGATTGAGAGAGAAAAGCTGTTGAATATAACAGATGAAGCAACAACACAGCAGCTCGACGTCTCTAGTCGACTGTTGGACGCTGCAGGACTAAATAAATTAAAAGGTCAGGACTATAAAGGTTGAGATCAGGGAGCCGTCAGACCAAGACAAAGACCTTCTCAACCAGGACAGACCCACAAAGAACGGGCCAACCAGGAGCCTGATTTGACCCCAACCATGAAGACCAACAGCTCACTGACCTTCTTTCGCAGCTCCTCGGTGATGCTGTCCAGCACCGTCTTATGATGGGCAAACACCAGGAACTTCTCCCTTCCACACTCCAGTAAATCCATGATGTACTCCCTGGAAGAGACCACACATCACACACATGGAAAACACATCTCTTCACCCATTATGTACCACACACAATGGAAACTGGGAGCTGCCAGAAAAACCGGTCTCCTACTGGTGAAGCTGCCAAGGACAACTAGTCTCCTAATGGTGGGATACTGAAGCTTCCAGGATTACCAGTCTCTTACAGGTGGGACACTGGGAGCTGCTCAGCACAACCAGTTTCCTACTGGTGGGATAACAAAGCTTCCAGGATAACCAGTCTCTTACAGGTGGGACACTGGGAGCAGCCCATTACAATCAGTCTGTTACTGGTGCGATACTGTGAGCTGCCTAGGAGAGCCACCCTCCTACTGGTGGGACACTGGGAGCTTCTACTGGTCCTGGTTTGATGGAGCCTCAGATGGAGAGCCTCCCAGTGTACGTACGTGATGGCCTGGATCTTGGCATCGGCCGTGTGGTTGTAGAAGACGAGCAGGGCTTCCTTCTCCTTGGTCTTCTACAGAGGAGGACAGATAGAGGCTGGTGAGATAGGAAGCGGCAGTGAGGTCTGATCATCATCTGATAAGATGAGCCACCACCAGGCCATTAGCGTTCAGAGCACTACCCCATGCATCAAGGTCGCCCGGCGCCAAGCAAAGAGTCTTCACACTATTTGTTTTCATTGTGAAGGGTGTTTTTCATTGGTCGGAATGAAATGGCCCTTTAAATTGTGAAAGGCCACTTTTGGAGTGGCAGAATGGAAGAGTGGCTTTGAAACGGTCCTAATCACACTTCATTATGGGGATGAGGTGTTGTTCCGCCGTGGATGAGAGGCTGTTGTTAGGCATCCCAGTTCTTTACATCTGGCCACCCATTCATGTGGAAGCAGACATGTGCAGTGGGCGGTGCTGAAGGGCAGAAGTCCCGCCTCCCGGCTACCCGCAATGTTTACAACTTCTCTGGGGTGTGAATTTGCAGTCGGCAAGTAGCGAGTAGCCCAGTCTCACAGCAGACAGGCTACTCGGGATGTGGGCCTTAAAGCGACATTATACAAAACGGAATGTTTTTGAAAGATGCTGAAACAGTGTGTGAATAATAAGGGGTACTCTTAACATACAGGCATATAACCCTATTCTAGTAGTAACTTCAGATGCAATTAATAACCCTAAAAAAGCGGTCTTTGGGATCTTTAAATATTTTCCTTTCCAAGCCATCCCCCCAGGAAACCCCAGAACCGTGTGAGGAGATGGGATACTTGCGTTTGACTGCTGCTTGGCCAGCTCCCTGGCCGCCGCCCCCAGGGCCGCCTTGGTGCGGGCGCCGACCGTGTCGATGGTCACCACCACCACCTTGCGCTGCTTGGCCGGCAGCTGGGACATCACCTCTGTCTTCAGGCGGCGCAGCATCAGGCTCTCCTGCAGCAGCAGCCGCAGCTCGCCCAGGTGGGAGGAGCCAGAGTAGTCCCAGCCCCAGGTCAGCTAGAGGGAGAGACAGAGTAGTCCCAGCCCCAGGTCAGCTAGAGGGAGAGACAGAGGAGTCCCAGCCCCAGGTCAGCTAGAGGGAGAGACAGAGGAGTCCCAGCCCCAGGTCAGCTAGAGGGAGAGACAGAGGAGTCCCAGCCCCAGGTCAGCTAGAGAGAGAGAGACAGAGGAGTCCCAGCCCCAGGTCAGCTAGAGGGAGAGAGACAGAGGAGTCCCAGCCCCAGGTCAGCTAGAGGGAGAGACAGAGGAGTCCCAGCCCCAGGTCAGCTAGAGAGAGAAGTTTATTATGAAGCGTTCACTTGCAAACAACCTAATCTTCACATATTATATGGCCACATATTGATTGGCTGAAATATTACTTAAAAGTGTCAACATTTCAAAATAGTCGAATGATTAATCAAAATAAAATATTAATATATTTCACAGCTACTGTTAATTAACATTAAATTATAATAAAATAATAATAATAATAGTAATAAAAGCGGTACTGCATCCATTTTCACTTTGTTTATACTCAAAAGCCAACGTATGCAGCATCACTCATGTAGTCAATAAATGCATAAATACATATTCCCTCAGTGACCATGATGAGCAGTAGGTGGAGGTTATCTTCCCTGTACTCTGAATTCCTTTGGAGGAACTCTACAGCAGAGTGGTGTAAGCGCAGAGACGTGGAGAAGGCAGATAATCCCTCCACTAAAGTCCTCTGTGCTCAGAAGGTCCCTTTCAAACCCATTCAATTGAAACCCTTAATGCAGCCAGGCTTCCAGCGGGGATGTGGAGATCGCTGTGTGCTCTGTGGAAAACAACTGAGAGAAGCCAGAGTGTGACCTGACAGAGCCTGAGTGTTACCTGAGAGAGCCAGTGTGTTACCTGCTTGGCGTTGCAGTACCGCAGGCCGAACTCGTGGAAGCGGGGGAAGAGAGTGGGCCGGACTGCAAGCACCTGGGTATAGAGCTCGGAGGGTCTGGACATGGCCGGGGTCCCGGACAGCAGGATCACCCGCCTGGCCGCCTGGAGGGAGAGGAGTTGGGACATGGGGGTCAGTGTGATCAGGGTCAGTTGGAGCAGGGCTGGTTCCTGAGGCCGAGGGATCTCAGACCAAGGTTTCCACCTGCCTCTTGGCTAGGTGAACACCCATCATTGAGGCTGATGTTGACCTACAGACCACTGCATCTGAGCAGAAGGTTAACATCAACTTAAAAAGGATTGTGTGCATGCATAAGGATGCACACAACAAAGTTCCCTCTAATTGCATTGCATCATTGCATCATGGGCTGTTGTATGGCCCTGCATCATCCAGCTCCATTAATGTATGCCGTTTTGTACTTGAAATGCACGGACCACCTGGGGTTAGTTCTCTTTTGATCAAAGTGCCGAAAGGAAGGACATATACTGTAGTGGTGAAGCCTGCCGAGACCAAAACCATACAGCGGCTCATTTTCACACTCTTCTTCTGCAGCTTCATGTCGAGAAATTGAGATCAGCTTCCTAGTGGGGGCTCCCTGTTACAGGCTAGCTCTGCCTCCGTCAGAACGGGTGGTGGTGAGGAGCAGGATACCTTGAGCAGAGGCAGCGCTGCTTTACAGCGGGCCGTCTTCATGTTCTTCAGGAAGTGGGACTCGTCCTGCAGGGAGGTAAAGCAATACAATCACAGAGTCATACCATAACTCAGGTCCATCCCAGATCAAGCATCTACTGGCGACAGTTGCTCAGGGGCTAGAGCGTGTGGTAATTGGAAGGTTGCTAGTTCGATCCCCTCAAGCTCCTCCTATCAGAGTGTCCCTGAGCATGACCCCTCTCGCTTACTGCTTCTGATGAGCTGGCTACTGTCGCCCTGCGTGGTGAACCCCACCTTCTGTGTGTGAATATGGGCATGAATGGTTGTAAGTCGCTTTGGATAAAAGCGTCAGCAAAATCCCCATTATGTAAATCTAATGGGAAACATTCTGGACAGGTTTACAGCTATTTAAGTTTAGAATTTGATGGAACGAGGCTTCCGGTGGAGTCAGATACATGTAATTCAGGAGTAGATAGGGGGTCTTCATCGAGGACCCCTTACTGTAGGCTGCAGACCCTCAAGCCCAAGCCCAGGGGCGACCACTAACCATGATGAGCACATGGAAGGGCTTGGCGGCCTGCTGCTGCTTGTCCATCCTGCTGAGGAGGTCGTAGCTGACGATGGTGACCAGGCCCCCCCGCAGCTCGTCCTTGGCCTTCACCACCACGTTGATGCTGTCCGCCTCCAGCAAGGGCAGCCAGCGCCGGAAGGCCTGCAGGGACACCACAGCATAAAGGGATAGGCACACCATTCAAGACGACTTAACATTTGCCAGCCAAAACCAATGGCAGCAGGTGAGATCGACTGGCATGTCAGTGAAGGGAGGGTAAAAAACACCGTTCTCTGTCCCAGAGTGACGGTTTCACTAGCCTCTTTGTGATCTGAATACATAGAAAGGCATCTTGATTGTTTTGGAGCATTTAGAGCCAAATTGACTAAAACTATGCTCAAACTGCACATGCTCAGATGTCCCCCAGGGAACAGATGATGGATGTGGCCCATGCACAGGGATGAAGGATGAACTCACTCACAGAATATGTTAAGATAACAAGTATTCCTTCAGCAAAACAACTCCTTTTAGTGTTTCCTACTTAAACATTGTTCATATGTAGATGTTGTCCAAAACGTCCTAATACAAGCAAGCAGTTGGTAGTGGTTGGGTTGTTAGGATGGTTCCTCACTAGTGGTTCCTCCTGATCTTCTGACATCTTGCAGTTAACCAGACATCCAGAGAGAGGATCTTAATCAGTTTTACAACCCTTTATTGTGTTGGAGCAATTGAAATATGATTAAATAAGCATTAATTTCAAATTATTATTGGCTTACCAAAGGATTAACATAAGAAAAGATTCACAAAAAAAGTAGACCAAATCATATTTTAGAAAATCTTTTCTTTAATCTTTCAGTGGCCGGCCCGACCACTCCAGAACCCAGCGCTCACTGGCTCCCAATAACTCCTGAACCCAGCGCTCACTGGCTCTCAATAACTCCTGAACCCAGCGCTCACTGGCTCCTGTCAATTTGAATCCTCCTCACTTTTAGCTCCACTGCTTGCCTGCTTTGAAAGCGATGAGCGGAGCACTCGGAAGAGATAAAGGAGTGTCATTGTCCTCCAACGTGCGACGCACTGAGACAAGTCTCTTCCTCCACCGCTGTCTCCAGGCCTCTGATTAGTGTAATGGATTTGATGCAAAGGAAGAGCTAGGGCCGCTGGCAGGAGAGCCATTTACAGCCCTGACAGAGCGCACGTCTTATCAGCTGACAGCAGACCGATGAGGCCAGCTCGAAACGCACCGCAGCCCAGCGATGCATAACCAGGCTAGAGATGAGAGGGGGAGGGCGGAGGAATGAGGGAGAGCCAGGAGGTGTGAAACACTGGAGTGAGGATAGATGAGGACCTTGATGTACTGATGTTCTGATGATGTAAACAAAATAAACAACCTTAAGGCATCTGCATGCAGGTGGAAGCAGAATGCATGGTGGTCAAAGTAACGCCCGTGAATAGATGAACAACCAGCATAGTTTATTCTTAGAAATGTCCGCCGTCTCCTGCCAGGGGAGTGATTCATTGTTGTTATTATCCACTGTACCATTAACACAAAGTAAGAGATGCATTAAAGTCAAATCCTCCCTCTGCCCTCCTCAGAAGAGGGGGTGGGGCACTATACCATTCCTGGAAACACAGAAGGGCTCTGAACAAGACACCAGTAATAAAATGGTTAGGTAGCAGAAGTGTGAGTGCTCAGGGTAGCTGGAGATGTGATGCACCATGGTGTGCACTAGCAGCATCTCGACCAAGGACACATCACACTGATCTGGAGACGGGTTTAGACCAAATACCAAAATAGGGATATTGCATAATCAATACATCAACACTTTACCCCGTCACATGAAATCATACATATTTTAAAATAAATATTTGTACACTTTAAACCCCAGCTAACCTACATTGGTGGCCTGAAGCTAACTAGGTTAACGAGAGTCGTCTTGGTATCTAGTGTGCATGGTTCAAATATTATAAAATATATATTAGTCAATCTGTATCAATACACCTGTACAGGATTATTAACTAACCACATGGATAAGTAGACAAAGTCAAAGTACAATGAGGAAATAGAGGAGAGACCATCGCTATGGCTGTTCCCTGAATCCAACAACCTTAAACCAACATTAAAAGGAGAACAGATTCCCCATCAAAAGATACTTGAGGTTTTTGAAAAGTTGCTGTGCAAGCTGACTTACTTTTACTGGATCAACAGTCCTTGAAACTATTACTATTTATCACTCTAAAGAACCAAATGCACCTCAGCCATTCCATAGGAGCGGTCAGTGCTGCTCGTCTGAATGCTCTCAGCTCTGCCCAGCTGAGCCTTCCATTGGCCAGCCCTGACTCTTCCCTCTGTCCAGCTGAGCCTCCCATTGGCCAACAATGATGCCTCCCCCTGCTAAGCTGAACCTCCCATTGGCCAGCCCTGACACCTCCCCCTGCCAAGCTGAGCATCCCATTGGCCTTCCCTGACGTACCTCTGCCCAGGTGAACCTGACGGAGGAGGGTGCCACCACCAGCAGCGGCCACTCCTTCCTGTAGTAGGCTGCTATGCAGATGGCCTGCACAGTCTTCCCCAGCCCCATGTCGTCGGCCAGAAGCAGGCGGCCCTCCTTGAAGACTGCAAAGCTACAGAAAACCACCACTTATGAATACACTACAGCTATAGTGCATAGTATATACACTACAGCAGGTCACTCACTGGGCACATCTTAGTACAGGTGGTTGAGGATTATATATATATATATATATATATATATATATATATATATATATATTATTATTTTTCATTTTTTTATACATTGGTAGTCAAGGCGGGGCCTTATTGTTGCTCAAGGGGTAGTTCGGAATTTTGGACATAGGGCCTGATTCCCAAGTTAGCCGTGTTGTTCTTTATCATTTGAGACAGCTTTCAACACATTTCATTCAGACCTTCTAGTTGCAGAGTTTGCTCGTGCTAGGCTAGCGCACGGCAACGGGCAATACTAGCCTGCTAATAAAACACGGCGGTCGTGTTTTGTTAGAAGACGGTCGATGGAAATGTCTGTGTTGATAGAATAATGTTAGAAATAAAACCAACCTTGCATTGCGTCTCAGCAGCAGTGTTATATTCCTGGTAGTAGGCTAAGGCAGCAGCGGACTGATACCTAGGTTAAATTCCGCTGCTGCTGAGAAAGTAGTCGCTCAAAATGCGATGATTCATGCGATGCAAGGTTAGTTTTATTTCTAACATTATTATCTAACCCATCAACACAGACATTCACATCTATAGTAGAGCCCGACCGATATAGGATTTTTAAGGCAGATACCGATACGAATATTTTGTGATTTAAAAATCCGATAAGCCGATATATCGGCCGATATATATATGTAAAAATAAAATCCAGAAACGCGCAACAAATCAAACAGATTTCCCCAACATTGGTTATTTGTAGTTATCCTTTAAATCCTTTTCACTCTCAGCTAACACGTAACAACAGCAAAACTGGACATGGTAGTCATGAATTAAGTCATGCTTATCGACTTTAGAGAATTGATGGGGATGTTCTTTTAATTGTTATTCAAGCAATGTATGTCTCGTGACAGTTGCCAACTTACCATGAACACACTTGCACACATGAACAACACCGATGATCTCCGTCGATCACCTCATTCACTCTGCCCAACTCTGGCTGAATCAGTGGGTTTGGGGCGTTAGTGCGCCCTCTGGTGGACAAACTTATTTTTTTAAACTATTCATTTATCGGCCGTTATAAATGCCGATACCGAATAGTTTGAAAAATGCCTAATATCGGCCGATAATATCGGCCTGCCGATAATATCGGCCTGCCGATATATCGGTCGGGCTCTAATCTATAGTCTGGCGTTATAATTGTTTTATCTCGGGTGTACTGTGGAGTGGCTAGCCGTGCGCTAGCCTAGCACGAGCGAACTCTGCAACTAGAAGGACTGAATGAAATGTGTTGAAAACTGTCTCCAATGATAAAGAACACCAAGGCTAACTTGGGAATCAGGCCCTATGTCGAAAATTGCAAACGACCCCTTTAAGGCGGCCGCCTTAACCATACAGTGCTGGGGGAAACACTGAACAGTAAACACTTGTGTTTAAAAATACATGATTGATAAAATATACTATTTCAGTTACCGACGCTGAACTTGGTTGGAACTTGGTGTGACCAATTAAAGATGCTGTATGTACGATTAGAAAGTTGGAAAGAGAGATAAGGAAAGAGGAGAAAAGAACACCATTAAAAAAAAGCTCCTCCTAGCTGAGTGTTGATGTGTCCCTGAGCAAGACACTTAACCCTAACTGCTCCTGAGCGAGCTGGCTGTCGCCTTGCATGGTTGACTCTGCCGTCGTTGTGTCAATGTGTGTATTAACCAATGTAAGTCGCTTAGGATAAAAACGTCTGCTAAATGCCCTAATTGACAGGAAAGAGGGATTACAGGAGGGGGAGGCTGGAGTGGTCTCGTCCAGTGGAAGGCCCGCAGCCAAGGGGAGCACATGTTTCACAGAGCTCAATAACAGCTGGAGAGAACTACTCATTCAGACTAATTACACTAATGAATCAAGAATAGCTCTTGAACCTACAGCACCTATAAGTAGGTTCAAGAGGACAATGGCTCCACCTACTTGACCCCTTCCCTCTGGAAGGGCATGAGGCTGCTAGTGAGCGAGGGGTCGACGGCCGAGAGGTCCGCCTCCGGGACACCGAGCGGCCGGACCAGGGTCCCGTCGAACCTGGCCCTGAAGGCCTGGACCACCCCCCGGGGCAGAGGCTCCACCTCCGCGGACGCTATGGCTCCCAGCTGCTCCACTGGCCAATAGGAAGGGGAACACACAGTCAGGAAAACATGGCCGCTACGTCGGCCGATATGAGAGACATGAGCCGAGGGACTGATCGGCATTTGAGCTCTTACGTCGAATTTAGATCCTTAAGAATGGTGAGAAATCTCTACATGTCAATGTGTAGCTAGCATGCACTCATTTAGAACAGCCACTAGCCCCGCCACAGGTGCCCGTCTGTGAAGCGACTAACATGGAGCTGATTAAACAGCCGTCTAGGCGGCTCCTGCTGGTTGGAGGGAAAAGGACTAGTCCCCATTCTAAGTTCTATATCAATTCTGATTTTGTTCTCGTAATACAACGCAAATAAACATGTTCTTTGTTAGGTTAGAATCTCAGTGACTGGTTCCTCTAAATCAGGGGTGCCCAACCTTTTTTGACCCAAGATCTACTTTTCAAGTAGCCAACCTCCCGAGATCTACCAGCCTAGCGTCAACATTGCAAACCTACCGTGAACCTACGGACTTCAGTGGGGGTTTCATTCCGTCTGCGCACGGCACCTTCTCAACAATAATCAATAATCTTCCTCCCACTCAGGGTGAAAATGGTAGGTCTTAGCTCGTTTCCCCTCAGCCATGCCAACGTTTAGGAGTGCGTAACTACTGTTGACGGCTTTCAACTGCTGTTGACAGCGCATGCGCTACCGCGCGCATGTGTCCCGCGCAAATTATTATTTGTTTTTTTTCTTCTTCACCCCTCGCGGTCGACTTGGGATCTGTCGGCGGTCTACTGGTAGACCGTGATCGACTGGTTGGGCACCCCTGCTCTAAATCCATATTTGTTACATTTACGTTGCTAACCTTATCTTTCTGAATTCCACTCTACACTCTCTACAGTGTTTTGTGTTTATAAATCCAGCTGCAGCACTAGGTTTTATGTTCATTTTTATGTAGGCTTTGTTCTGAAGCTCACATCCAAGCAGTTTGGATTAGTGTAGAGGTAAGAGTGTCGTGTTAGAGCCGGGGTGCAGCTTACTGAGTCTTCTGTAGTCCTCCAGTGCAAAGTTCCACTTCCTCGTGTTCATGTCTGAGGCATATAGAAACACGTTGTTAGAAATTAACTTGACCGCTTGGCATTCAGGTTGAGGACAACGCCTGGTCATCCAACCATGCATGGGGAGGAGAGATAAGGACCAATGAAAGCAGTCCCACCGTAACATCTGGACGGCGTCTGCTTGAAGGCGGCGATGACGTCGGCGTGGTAACCCACGTCCACCTCGAACCTTGCCGGGGACACAAGGACACACTGTCCCTGCACCGCGGCCCCCGGCCGCTGCCAGCCGCTGCACAGCTTCAGCAGGGGCCCCAGGGCCACCGTGTCGTGGGGGACCCGGCCGGGGGACACCATCATGTCCAGGGCCTCCATGCCCTCCAGGGGCCTCAGGAACACGGAGGTAAGGGCCCCCGCGTCCTGCACTGAGACACACACACACACACACACAATAACCAAGTGGATTGTGTTATGTGAACAGTAACAGTTTCCTTTTGGAAACCAACTCTCTTCCAAAGAGTGATGCCTACTTTAAAAGGAGAAATCCAGTGTAAAATGGATCTGGGATATGTCTGGTATGATAACAAGTTGGAATGGAATCGTTTGGGAGCAAAAAAGCCCATATAGCCGCATTCTTAAATTGGCTGTTTTTAGCCAGAACACGCCTCCTCCTTTCGCCGAACCGCCCATTGGGGCGCAAGATCATTCCCTAATTTACAGGCGCTTGGCGGTGGAGGGAAAAGAACACTCTGCGCAAGTTGCAAACTAGCAACGACACATGCGTCAGTGTAGAAAGTCAATTGCGCCGGGTGCAAGATAGGGCCCTAAATATGTTTTGCCTTGTTGAGAACAAGTTATAGTTCTCAAATGTTAGCTTGGTCTGAATGTGGTCCAGCCAGAGAGCTGACACCCCCCCCCCCCCACACACACACACACACTCGGCCCTCAGCTGCCTTCGGATAAAGAGAAACATCTGGAACAATTTAAACGTTTTTAAATCTGTCTTAAAATTCCAGCTGAAACAGTGGGTTCACTGGCACTTTAAAATATATATTAATTAATCACTTTTAGGCCATCACTACAAGACTACATTTTTACCTATTTTACAGAACCACAAAGCCACAGATGCAGCAGCATTAATCTGTTGAAACTAGGCAAGGATGTATAACAGGCCAATCGTACATGCAATGGCTCAGGGCCCAGTTTCCGATGGATCTTTCGAACCAACGTTCATTTTCGGGATGCACCGAATATTCGGCCACAGAAAATGTTCGGCCGAAAATGGCCCAAAACATAATTTTCAGTTTCGGCCTGAACACACTGAACATAAAAAAAAAAAATAATAATAATAATAATATGACATGGTGCTAGGGCTGGGCGATTTGGCCTAAAAATAAAATCTCGATTTTTTCGAACTAATGGACGATTTTCGATTTAAACCTCGATTTATTTTTTCTGTTTTTCTCTAAACAAATTCCATTGAAACCCATGTACGTGTGTGGCGCTTATGGGGTGTCGCACCACACTCACCAACGCAGGGGTCTACAACCCGCTGATTTAAGAGTATCACGATTATCAACAATCATGGAAAGCTGAGTAGGTTTATCAGTTTTAATAACAGTATGAACAAATAGAACACAAAAGTGACAAGTTGTCCTTTGTATATCTATAGTAGCAATAGCACATGCTAAACAAGGACAACATCTACTCAGAATAATTGAATGAACTGTTTACATCCATGGCTAACCAGTGCATGAGAAGGAGATGACAGGAGACTAATGTTTCACTCTTTCAATTGCTCTAATTTGAGCTCTTACTGTTGTTATCTAACATACCATACAGTAATTTAATTGTGTAAAAGTGTGAAATTACTGCCCCTTAAAAATGACCATGAATTAGCTATACTCTCATTTGCATAGTGATTAACATTATGAATTTAAATTGTGTATACCAACTGTATGTTGGCTGACATTTACCTATAACTTTTTTTCCCTCCACTCTAACCAAGGATGCCTGTTTTTAAATTCCCTAGCCTGACACCCAGTCTGAAAGGCTGGCCAGGGGTTCTCATCTAAAAGTAACAAGGAGATATAAAGTGGGATTAAAACATTGTCTTCTGTTGACTACTTATTATGTGGTTTACACATTAATATGGGAGGACTGGACACACACACACACACACGCACGCACGCACGCACGCACGCACGCACACACACGCGAGAAGGAGGGGCTCGGCCCGCTAACTAACGTGCAGAGATGCAGGGGCAGCTTCGCGCTTCGTAACAGAGACAGGGCAGAGCGCGAGCGCGCAGCGGGAATTTTATGAATGGTGAATGTAGGAGATAACTTCCCCTGCTTAAAGTATTTTATTGCAGTTATACCAAACCGATATTTCCGAAAAATAAACACAGAAGTGAAAGATCTGTCACAAGACGATTGATACGTATCCGTGCACATTTTTAAGTGGGTATACGCAAATCCTGGTGCGTTCCTAGTGGGTATACGGCGTATACCTGCGTATCACGTAGACTACACCACTGCTTGTAACTAAGAGAACACACATGTGAGTTGTTGATCACAAATTATTTGTATACATAACGTCATCTTTGCAAAAGACGTTTAACTGAAAAGTGTTTTCAATCGACCCGGCTCTCCCCCAAGTCTGTCGGGGGCGAGGTGAATGTGATTGCAGTAGGCTGAGTTTTGCGCGCGTTCTGGAAAGTGAGAGAGGAGGCTACTACGGAGTCTATTCCGCAAAACAAATCGGAAGAGTCTAGAACTGTTTTTAAATCGCGATTTTTCGGTTCAGCCATTTCACAAACCGTAGGAAAGAAAAAATGCAAATTAATCGATTAAACCGAAAAAATCGCCCAGCCCTACATGGTGCTGAAACGGGCTATGACGCAGGGGGAGACGCAGGAATGTCGCAGGAAAATGGGGTTAAAAAGGGTTAAAATATCTCCCCATCAAGGCCAACCGCAGAGTAGCCTACGAAAAGAATAGATTGCAATATGCTAAATGCTAAAGATATTAAAACACAATTGATTAGGCTTAGGCCGACATATATATCAGTCCTAATCCTGAACGCACTGTGCATACATTTATTCACGGCATTTTCCCCCCCTGAAATAATTCCATATTACAAAAATCCAAAATAGCTTGTGTGACAACTACATTTATCTTAATGTGCTGATTTTTTAAACATATATTTTGTGCAGCAAGAGGGCCGACTTTATCTGATTCCGCATAAGGTTGCATTGATTGGCTCTCTAGTATAGTTTGTAGACATTAAAAATGCAACGTTCCATTCATACATTATCATTCAAACGCGGCTATTGCTGACCCGATTAGGAGAGCTTGGTCTAGATCCTGCCCATATTGTTGGGCAGGATGAAGTAGGCTATAGGCAGGGTTCGAGTTATGATTCCATCTCTGTGGGGGTCTCTTAGAGTTGTTGACGGTGGGGCCGGGGTGAGACTGTACCGGCCTTGCGCCAGAATTTTGACGGGGGGGGGGGGATATAGGACGTAAATATGGGCTATATGACACGGCTTTTCTCAATGACGTGGAACGCTCCGTTCACTTGCATGGGCCCTTCACATCAACGCCAGCTTCTTCGGTTGCTAAGCGACGTCAACATCTTTGGCTAACTATTAGTCTGCTGATCAACACTACGTATGGTAAGTTGGTAACAAATAAATTGTAAAAAAACACCTTGTGAAGTTATTTTTTCGTTTTAGCAAGTAGCTGCTCATTATTGAAAATAAGCCTGTTCAGGTCGAAGCACCTCCGTTTCGCGTCGGTGTCCGGTTCGCCCTGTCTGCAGCTTGGCACGCCTGGCGATTTCACCTTCTTATCTCAAGTTTCCTGTGTAAAACCGAGGGGGTCAAATCCCCGTTCGTCACGTCACGGCACAGGGTTTCTTGGTTCACTGGGGAAGGCGGGGCTGTGCACGGAGTCTCTGACCTCTTTAGAATAATTTGTATTATTGCATACTCCCAAATGTTTTCATTTTTTATGAATGAAGGCACCCGCATGCAATAATGAGTTCACTATATAGTAGGCTAACGATGCTCTTAGCGTCCTACGAATACCCTGGAGCACTCGTTAGCTACGAGCGTTTTCACGTCGTTCGTTACCAACGATGCTTTCGGGAAACGGTGTGAAAACTGTACGATGCTCGTACGTCGCACTTCACGATCCACTTAGGCTAACGATGCTTTCGGGAAACTGGGCCCAGATCAATGAGCAGGAACCATAGGGGACACCAACAACACCTTTAAAAGGGTGTGAATTATTCCAAAACTGTTTGTATCTTTATATTCCATTGAATATATATTTCCATTCTATTGAATATATATTTCCATTATATCATTAATTTAGAAATAATTCATATTGGGAGGGGGGACAACTTCATGTTTTTCCGAAGGACTCATGGACTACACAATAATAGTCAGTCAGTAGTCGTTACTACAAAGGTAGTGCATGCTTTCATAGGAACTGAAATATTGTTCTACATACTGAGCTGGCGGTAGTCCTCCTGACTGAAGTTCCACATTTTTGTTGCAGGGTCTACGGTGAAGGAAGAAAAAAAGAGTTCATGACCATCGTCGCACAATAGTCAAGTCAAGTAAGTCATTATGACAGCAATAGGTCAAATATATCAAACATGCTCTTACAACATGGCAAGCACTTACCATAAGTCTTGGACTGGATGGATTTGAAAACAGCAATGAGCTCAGCATGGTAGCCCACTTCTACCCTGAAGCGGTCCTTTGAGTGAGAAACACACTTCCCTCTGGTGGAGACAAAGGGCTTTGTGGAGGGTGGTCCAGCAGTCATAGATTTACTTTTGAGAGAGGGGGGCGCCTGGGGGCTTGGGTTCGACTGAGCCACTGGTTTGTAGAAAGATCCGACCACACCACCTGAGCTACTAGGTGAGATACTAGGCTTGTTATCAGAAGGTTTACCACTAATACTTTTGGTCCCCAAGTTGGAGTCTTTTTTAAAAGGTGGGATGAAGGGGTGATGCTGTGGTCCCAGTCTGGAGGCAGGGCTGGCGGTGGGTGCGCACTGGGCGGACTGGTTGATGGAGGACACCTGCTCAGAGGACTTTGGACTGGCAGGGTTCACATGACCCAGTCTCCTCGCCCTGATCTCTAAAGCCTTCTTTCTATTGTCCTCGATCTTCCTCTGTTGTTCTAACGTCAGCTTAGTCGTCATTGCTGGTGTGAGAAAAATAATATTATCTATATAATATATAATAAAGCCCTCTCCGCCGAGACCTGATCCCAACTAGTTAATCGACCCCAGCTGTTATCATTCATATGATCCAGGAGGACGGGCTGACAACACTTTCGTTGTGTTTAGAGTTAGAGAGCATGCATTAATAATAATAATTATAGTGACAACTTCAAATGCTAACAGTTAAGCCGCTGACAGCTAGCCTGCTATCCTGTTAAAAGTTTAAACAGGAATTCGTTCGTACCTTTTAAACCTAAAGCCAACGAAGCGATGCTATCGGATTAGCTTTAACTAAGCAAAATAACCTAAGTTAAAACTAATGGATTATCCTGATCTTAATCTACGAGTTAAATCCTAAATGTTAACTTGTTTTGAACGAATTTACTCGTTAGCGCTTTGGCCACGCCGGAAGTGACGTATCATAATAACGCGTCAGGTGCCGGGTCTTTTTACCCATTTCCGCGTTTAGATTCAAACATACAATACCTTTCTTTATAGGTCCATGATATATACGCACTTTAATGTTCTTTCTTTTTAATGTCGGAGCAGCTGTGGGGTCCAGCTCTGCGCCGCTCTTTTTGATTCAACTTAACATATTAAAAATAACACCTTGTTGTTGTTATGTAAGGCGTGTCTAAAACTACAACCGGGTGGATGACAGTAAACCATTAAAAAATAACATGACACACAGTACAATGATTCCTGTGTATTTATGAGTAACGTTGACCGCTGGTTCAGTTCAACTCGCTTGCTCGCGCGCCCGCCGATGGCATCGCGCGCCGCAATCATAGGCGGCGCGTGACCGCGGCGCGTGATGCCATCGGAGCGCGAGCCGGAGCTGTCCCAGGAACCGTGGTGTTGAAGCTGCGGGAACCGTGGTGCTGAGGCTGCAGCATCAAACCGGCAGCAGCCCACAGAAACCTGTTATCATCGTTTTTTCTAGCGGGGTTGAATAGACGCATGGACCTACAGGACCAGTTCTGACCACCAAGGAGCGTAACGGATGGATTTAAACCAGGACATCGCTTCATTCAATACTAAAGTTCAACGTTTGATGGTGAAATCCTTCAAAGAGAATCGACAGTGAATGAACGGTTGCCTAGCCTGGACCCTGCCAGATAACAGAATAAACCGGGAATCCTATGGAGATGGTCTCTTTTCCATCGGTGTTGTTTCCAGTCCTGACGTGGAGCCGTGCAGGGCTCGTGTATTAACGCCAGGATCGCCTCTAGTGCATCAGTCGTGTGTTTACCGCGGAGCCCAGGATTCCGATCTCTGCAGGTGGTCTACACACACACAGATGGACTAGTCGGAGAGAGGTTATTAGAGAGCCAACTACAACATCTACCATCGGACTAATCATTGACCTGAAGGAACACCCGCCCCGGCTAATTCATATATGAATCGAACAGTTTGTTCCCCTCTATAGCTCATTGTTGAACTTAATGGCTTCAGACACTTGTTTGCATCGTTGGAACTTGCTTCCACTGGGATATACTCTCCCGTCGAAAGAAAAAAAAGACGTTCCATACATAAAGCATCGTCAGATCCCCCGCAAACAGCGACACAGGGAGAAACAGAGAGACATATAAGACACAGAGACTCACAGAGAGACACAGAGAGACATATAGAGAGACACAGAGAGAGAGACACAGGGACTCACAGAGAGACACAGAGAGACATATAGAGAGACACAGAGAGACATATAGAGAGACACAGAGACTCACAGAGAGACACAGAGACACATAGAGAGACACAGAGACACAGAGAGAAACGCTGCCTGCCATCGACGGGGAGGGGGTGCATGGGTACATGTGGTTTGCATTCCCCATCCTTCTCCGGTGCTGCGGGCTGTTAGTCAGACCGGAGCCATGCTGCAGGGCCAGGGCCTGCTGAAGAGCCGCTGCTGCCTCCTGCTCAGCGAGCTCAGGGTGCTGCTGCTCGGGCCGCACGCCCCCTCCACGCCGCTGCCCCCCTCCCACGTCCTCACCCCTGTCGGCGGGGGACAGGCGGAAGACCACCAGGCCGCCAGCGGGGGCGGCGTCCCAATGGGGGCCACAGTCTCGGACAACAACAACACGTTGGTGCGGGGCCACCATCAGCCGGCGGGGGGGCCCGGGCCGGGCTGGGTGGACGCGGCGGAGCTGTCGGCGGCGCTGCGCGTGTGCAGCTCCTCCCCCGAGGAGCGCACCAAGGGCCGGCTGGAGGAGAGGTACTCCATGAGCAGCTTCAGCGAGAGCGGCTTCAGGACCCCCGTGTGCAGGATCTGCTTCCAGGGGCCCGAGTATGTAAGTCAATTCAGCTGTTAACGGTGAGCATGGTGAAACCTCATGTGTGTGTGTGCGTGTGCGTGCATGTGTGCATGTGTGTTTGTACTGTGGCGACCCTGCCCGAGGAATGTCTCGGTTGCTCAGGAATCACCAAACGCCCATGTCCGTCCAAAGCCAAAAAGAGGCATTTATTCAAGGAATAACAGAAACCGCGTGGGTTGGCGCCCAACATGGGATGAACGAAAATAATACTAATGACTCCGTGAGCCACGGTAGAGTCCAGGTGATTGTCTCTCCGGCTGGGCCGGTCTTGTCCCTGGAGAGGGAGGTCGCTCCCGTTGGGAGCACTGTTCCAGCGGTGCGTTCCTCGCGTACGTTGCCCGGGTGTGCGGTTTCCCTCGGGACCGCTGGGGCTGGCTTTATGTGATGGAAGCTGAGTAAAGAAGTCTCCAGTTTATAGCCACTCGTCCGTATCGGGTCCTGGATGTTCCCTGCTCCGCTCGGGCTCCCACTTCCCTCCCTGAGAGAACATGTCACCGCCTTTTGAAGGGGTACCTACCTGGTCTTCCGTGTCCTCCGCCGCAGGTCTTCTCTATTGCGCCGATTAGGGTGACACAATGGACGCTCTCTGGCTCAGATTGGAGGATATCGGCTGTATATGCCATCCACCTGGGCCGCCTGGCCCAAGGTGTGGACCGGGTTGCCACAGAACGTGTGTGTGTGTGTATGTGCGTGTGCGTGTGTGCATGCGTGTGTGTGTGTGTGCATGCGTGTGTGTGTGTGATACAAATATCTCTAATGAGCTGTGTACAATTCAAGTTTTCCCGTGGTGTTATGGGGGTCTATAGTAAAGAAAAAGTTGAATATCCTTTAACCGAACTCTGATATTGAGTCGATGTTTCAGTACATCAAACTTTAAGGTTACTTTGTAAGCTACATCCTTGCAGCCCTTGTAGATCCACAACAGAAAAACAATTGCAGGTAGGATAAATCAAAGTCCTCTTCCCCCTTCTGCTGCTCAGGGAGAGAGGGATGGATCTGTCTGAGCAGCAGAGATAGAGGACTGCAGGCACGCTAGCTGTCTGAGGCCCAGCCTAGAGATTAGGTTATTGATCATGTTGTCACAGCTCCAGGTAAAGAACATATGGCTGAGTGGTGTCAGGGAAGGATATTGAGGCTCTAACTGAGCAGCTATTAACTTCTACTCTAAGGCCATGTTCTTTACGGTTGCCCCATTTACATTCTGTCTTTTATTAAAGTTAGTGCTATTGAGAAGAATGTTTTAGTGGTTAAAGGGACTCCTGAGCATTATAGCAAGTTAAAGGACTGGAAAACCTGATTACAGTGAGTTATCTGAATTATATTTAGTCATAATTCTGTTTTTTTTATCCCAACAATTAAACCCAATATCAACAAATAACAGAATGAAAGCGGTCTAAATGATCCTAAATCATTATATACGATAATGTATAAATCATTAAGTCTTTTTTCATACAGCCTCTCAACCAGCGTAACCTCTCTCTATGCCTTACTAAAGCCTCACACTAGACCTCCCTCTCACGCTCCCAGACTATGATTAGCACAAGATTGAGAAGACGAGTCCTTGGATCATAGTGATCCGAGCAGCCCCTCCCCAGACAGAGAGCGCCTCACTGCCCAGGTTTACTGGACAGCCTTCAGGGGTCAACAGTCAGTATTCCTCCTGCTGTCCTCCAGCTGATGTATCGACGTCCTTTCAGTCGCTGCGGTTCTCTGCTTCCACTGCATCTTTTCATCGTCACCTCTTCTCTTGGCCCTGGCCTCCTCCATGGGGGCCCGGGGGTCACCGTCAAAGCCGGTGGTTATTAGACAGACACATACCCTGCCCCTTGACCCCTGCGGCCTGGCCCCTGTAGCCAGAGGAAGAGGAAGGGAGGGAAAGATTCAAAATTCAAATTCAAATAAAAAAAACAACGTTATTTGTCCCCAGGGGGCAATTGAGGGCACATAGCAGCAGCATTACAAAGGACAGGGCCATGTCCAAACAAAAAACAAACAAAAACAATAACAAAAATACAGCATTGCTACCTGGCAGACAATACACACAAGCACAGGTGTCTACAAATACACACATTTAAATAAATATGTATAAAATATGCAAAGTGCATGTTTATAAATGGAGAACTGACTCTTAAAAGTGTACAATGTGTCAAATATTACATAAATATAAAGTGCAATCAGTTAATAAATACCATGCTGGTTATAATACATTTGAGATGAATTGAGGCGAGGTATTTATGTTGTAACAGTTAATGGGAGTGTGAGGGCAAAACAGAGTTCACGGCTTCACCAGTCCATGTGGGGAGGGCACAAGCCCAGGTGGGGGGTTTAGGAGGAGTTGAGGAGGTGAACAGCCTTGGGAACAAAGGTTGCTTTTCTCCTCTGTGTCCTACAGCCGAGGCAGCGTAGTCGGCGCCCTGAGGGGAGCCACTCAAAGGCGGGGTGTAGAGCGTGTGAGGGGTCCTGCATAATTCTGTTGGCTAACCGGATGATGATGGTGATGATGATGCGGATAATGATTGTGATTGTGATCAGCCTTATTAATATTCTCTTTTTCATCATCATCATCATCACCATCATCATCACTATGGTGCAAACCTACCCTACCTTCTTGTTTCCACTCTGTCTGTTTTTGAGGAGGAATATACGGACTGTAAGAGTTAACACAAAATGTAATAGGGATTAGGCTGAGCAAATTTCAGCCTCAGTGAACCCTTCAAAATATGTCTTAACCAGATTGTGAGATCCAGCTCTTCTATCAGGTAATAACTATAATAAAATTAACTATAAACTGGAGACTTCTTTACACAGCTTCCATCACATAAAGCCAGCCCCAGCAATCACAGACCAGGAACCTGAGGAGACCTATGTCTCTGTGAGAGGTTCTCATGTTCTCCGAAGAACCTGAAGAGACCTGTGTCGCTGTGTGATGTTCTCATGTTCTCTGAAGTACCTGAGGAGACCTGTGTCTCTGTGAGAGGTTCTCATGTTCTCTGAAGAAAGTAAAGAGACCTGTGTCACTGTGTGATGTTCTCATGTTCTCTGAAGTACCAGAAGCAGATACCTGGTGTCTCTGTGAGATGTTCTCATGCTGTTCTGTCTTCCTGGGTGGCGTCTAGATCACTCGAAGGTCCAAGAACAAACAATTAATCAGCCACATCTCCCTCTTAGACCTCTTCACCTATCGGAGCACAAGACAAGCAGAACATAAGTCTTCTGCGTGCCGTCCCTCGGGAGTAAAGAGAGAGAGGGAAAGGGAGAGGGAGAGGGAGAGGGAAAGAGAGAGAGTGAGAGGGAAAAGGAGAGAGTGAGAGGGAGAGAGATAGAGCATCTCTATCTATTAGGGGAGTGGTCTTCCCGAGTGTCACACGCCGTTACTTCAAAGTGTCCTCTGGGGCGGACGCCGGTAATGTCCCGCCTTCACGCGTGCATCTTGAGGACGTGTGACTAGCAGGGAGATGTGAATCATAACATGGATATGCACGCACACAGCTCGTTCCTCAGCGGGACAATGGAAGCCCTCCAGGCACTATTCATCCTCCTACTTTGTACTCCCCCCATACACACACACACACACAGAACCACAAACACACACACACACACACACACACACACACACACACACACACACACACACACACACACACACACACACACACACTAAAGCACTTTCTGCGTCCCCTTGCATGTGAAATCCCGCTCCTGTTCCCTCGTATCGGAGATAGACAAGATGCACAGCGTCTGAGATACTGGGGGCCGCGGGGAAGGTAAGTATGTGTTAGCAGCCACTGCGAGGTCATAACATTCAATCAAAAAGCCACGGTTACCAGCCATAGATTCAATTAGTTTTATATCAGGGCCATTAAATATGATCATAATCCCCGCAAAATAAGCAGTGAGTCAGAAGGCCCCCAGCATGTGGTTTATGGGGAGTCGTAGCAGGTAGAAGAGACTGAATTAGCCCAAACTGCTTTTTTTATAAGGTTGCTATGGTAGTTAAGTTTGTTATTGGCAAATGTGAGAACAATTGGAGTTGTGATTGCTGGTGAATGACTTCATTACGTCACTGTTTCACTCTCTCCGACTAGCATCCCCTCATTTCACATTCCTATAATACACCATCTGGACTCAGAGTGCTGGAGATGGAGGATGGCGGTCGAAGAGTTTCAGGATTAGTCTGAAGAAAATTGGGTCGTCTCTATCCTCTTGGCTTCCAGGACCGGTCACAGTGAGTGGTCTGAGTCCCGCTGGAAAAGATAGAACTGTTGTGCTGCTCCTGCCAGAAGCCATCCCACCATGACCATCTGTGGATGGGCCCGTTCTCTCCTCCTCCTCTTCCATCACTCCCCTCTCTGGGCGTGTCGCCTTCTGTCACAGTCATCCGGCGAGGCTGCCATGGCTTGTTACCGTCGTTCCACCAGAAAGAAAACACTGGTCCTGAGGAGGGGCGATTAGGAACGTAACCACAGGATGATGTAATAAGGAAATGGAAACTATTCAGTCCAATGTTAATAATAATGGAAAATAAATATTGGTGCTTATTTTCCTCAACATTGGAATTCAAAGTTATCATTACACAATAATTATGCCTTAAATGCAGAATAAATAAGTGATGACACATCATGTGCTGTACATGAAATGAGGAGTCTGCTGCCCTCAGAAACTGGTGGCTCAGTGAGGCCTGAGAGAAGGGGTTAAGAAAGACCTGGCTTCTTCTCCCGTGGTGCTGGGAGGCTTTTCAACAGCAGCCAAAACCAAACAGGAATTAAAAAGCTAACCTGAGAACTAGATATGATTCTCTGGAAGAGAAAAACCTTGTCTTAAGGGCATGGTGAAGATGAGGAAATGTAAATTCCCCCTCACAAGCCATGTGCTTCCTGTGATCAGAGTGAACTGTTGTTGAAATTGTGCCCAGCACTGAGGAAGATCAGAGACTCATTTACACTGCTACCCTTTAGCTTCAGTCTCACAGTGGTTGTTAGGTTAGAGATGTCTACCCTGAATCCTCTTTATCCCCTAGCATTTTTTGATAACTTTTTTGTATAAATAATTCAAGCAAATGTGCCCATATGATTATAAACAAGGGTTAGTTAGAATTAGACTATAAGCATCTAGTCCACGTGAACCAGTGTTCACGTGTAAGCTCCTCATAGCAGCATTAAAGAACATAGTTCAGCAAACTGGTTTGGAAGATAGATGCCTTGCTAAAGGCCTCAGTCAGTCAGTCAGTCATTCAGTCAGTCAACAATGGAAAATAACTAATAACTAATAATAAATAACTACAAGAACACAAGAAATTAAAATCAAGGTAGTGCATTAAATACTTTTCATCAAATAGCACGTAGTAGTAGTACGATTAGATCATTTTGTTTGGGGAGTATCATTTGTTCTGAGAGGCAGTAGCTCTGCAGGTGTCTTCCCCTCCACTTCTCTGTTCCAGGGCAGATAAGATCCACTGAACTACCGAACCCTCGTCAGAGGCTCCTAGTCATCTTTCATTTGTCTGATGTGTGCAAAATGATTGTGCATTGCAGATTGTAGAGTGTGTATCGTAGCAGGCTGTTTGTGTGTGAGTGTGCATCTGTGTTGGCACAAGTTTGTGTTTGTGTGTGTGTGTGTGTGTGTGTGTGTGTGTGTGTGTGTGTGTGTGTGTGTGTGTGTGTGTGTGTGTGTGTGTGTGTGTGTGTGTGTGTGTGTGTGTGTCTGCAGTGGTGCATTCCCTACAGCTTGGCTGCTTCCCTCACGATGTGATATAAATCAAAGGTAGAGAATCGATATTCGCTACGTAAGGAGCCCAGCGCTTTATGTTTGCGTGTTTTAACCGACATAACTTACCAGTGGCCCTGTGGAGGGGAGGGGGGGGGGTGCTAGGATGGTACAAATGGGGGCGCACTCTGATAAATCAGCTTATGATGATGCTGGGTCTCCATGGAGGAGCGATGGTGATCCATCTGTGCGGCGGTGTTAAAGATGAACTGAAATGAAATAATCAACATTGATAACGTGTTAGTTATGACCATTATATAAAAAAAAATCTAAATATAGTTTTTTTAGCAACAAAAGGAAATGCGTCTTTTAATTAGAGCGCCGATGACGTCACTGGCATGGTAGGACTAGGTTGTTGCTGCTGACACGCAAACGTCTTCTACACTCCACTCCTAATAGTGATTTTAATATGGCTGGTTACGCGTTTGAGCCTGTGAGGGACATGCCTGTAGTGCCCGACTGCCACCCGGTGGAGAGGGATCAATTTCAGGCTCCAGCTCACCGCGGTGAATTTAGTTTTAGGTTGGATATTCGACGGATATTCAGTCCAGTTCCAGCCGCGAATTCACGGAGATTTGCCCGACAATAGCAGCAGGAGAACGGTTAGCGCACCTCGCAGAGCCTCGCGGTGAATCGCTGGAAACTGATTTAGGGACCGTCAATAAATTACTTCACGTAAATATATCAATACAAAATACTTGCAGTATTTTCAATAGCTTCCATGCCATGTGACCCAGTGACTCCAAACCAGTATCCAATTGTAGAACTAAACCCTGAGAATAGGACACACCACTTTTTATGGTATTATAGTGCTTCCTCTATTTTATATTAATATTAATATGCAGGAATTATCATATTTCTTTCAATAGCTTCCATGCCATGTGACCCAGTGACTCCAAACCAGTATCCAATTGTAATGGTAAACCCTTAGAATAAGACACACCACTTTGTATTGTACTTTAGTGCTTTCTCTATTTTATATGAATATTAATAAGCAGGAATTATCATATTTCTTTCAATAGCTTCCATGCCATGTGACCCAGTGACTCCAAACCAGTATCCATTTGTAGAACTAAACCCTAAGAATAAAGACACACCACTTTGTATTGTATTTTAGTGCTTTCTCTATTTTATATGAATATTAATATGCAGGAATTATCATATTTCTTTCAATAGCTTCCATGCCATGTGACCCAGTGACTCCAAACCAGTATCCAATTGTAGAACTAAACCCTAAGAATAGGACACACCACTTTGTATTGTATTTTAGTGCTTTCTCTATTTTATATGAATATTAATAAGCAGGAATTATCATATTTCTTTCAATAGCTTCCATGCCATGTGACCCAGTGACTCCAAACCAGTATCCATTTGTAGAACTAAACCCCAAGAATAATACACACCACTTTGTATTGTATTTTAGTGCTTTCTCTATTTTATATGAATATGAATATGCAGGAATTATCATATTTCTTTCAATAGCTTCCATGCCATGTGACCCAGTGACTCCAAACCAGTATCCAATTGTAGAACTAAACCCTAAGAATAGGACACACCACTTTGTATTGTATATTAGTGCTTTCTCTATTTTATATGAATATTAATAAGCAGGAATTATCATATTTCTTTCAATAGCTTCCATGCCATGTGACCCAGTGACTCCAAACCAGTATCCAATTGTAAAAGTAAACCCTAAGAATAGGACACACCACTTTGTATTGTATTTTAGAGCTTTCTTTATTTTATATGAATATTAATAAGCAGGAATGATCATATTTCTTTCAATAGCTTCCATGCCATGTGACCCAGTGACTCCAAACCAGTATCTAATTGTAGAAGTAAACCCTAAGAATAGGACACACCACTTTGTATTGTATTTTAGTGCTTTCTCTATTTTATATGAATATTAATGTGCAGGAATTATCATATTTATTTTAATAGCTTCCATGCCATGTGACCCAGTGACTCCAAACCAGTATCCAATTGTAGAACTAAACCCTAAGAACAGGACACACCACTTTTTATGGTATTTTAGTGCTTCCTCTATTTTATATGAATATTAATATGCAGGAATTAGGGCTGGGTGATATATCGAATATATGCGATGTATCGCGAGATGTTCTCCAGGGGATGTATAAAATGCCCCTGTCGCGAACATTGAATACAAATAGGCATGTAATGTTACTTTTTACTTTTTTGTGCGTTCACGCGACGGGGCGACAAGATCCCATACAAAGTGAACGTAGAGATGCGTATCGGGCGAATTTTTCGCGAGAGAAAACCGGCGACAAGTTTGATTTGTCGCGCCACACTTTCGCCGTGCACAGGCGAGCACGTTCACACGGATTTGTGGCGCGACAAATTCGCTCGAGTTGAAATATTTCAACTTTGACGCGAATTTCGCGTGATGACAGCCAATCAGCGTTCAACAGCGTGGCCACTGAGTGACATGTGTAACGTAACAGCCAATCAGCATTCAACCATCAAACTCGGTGCAGTGCAGTCCGGGGTGAACTGCAGCATTGAGGAGAAAGTGATTGTTGCCGTTTGAGACTCCCGGAGCTCTATATATAATATACAATATAATTGTATATATAATATCACGGCCAAAAGCTCTGTGCGCCTCCGGATGGCCGTAGCGTGGGGAGCTCATAGGGATTGGGCTTCTCAGGGTTTGTTTACCGGCGTTGCTGTGGTTTCCGGTCTTGTGTGTTCCAACTGTTTATTAGGTAGGCCCATCTAATAAATCTCTGTCTAATCAATACTTCATTCACTGCCTCTTCCGCGGTCATTACAATATTATGAATAGACGTCGGGTCCTCCGACGTCTTTCCCTCTTCCACAAAAGGTAAAGACATGCAATGGTGGTTATCTTGTTGTGGCGCGACAAATTCGACAAAACTCGCACAGCGACAGATTATGATTTGTGGCGCGACGAAACTTCGGCGACAACGCAAACGTGCGACAAATGTCGCGTTTGGTGTGAACGCACAGTGTTCCCTTCTCTCGCTCTTTCCTGTTAGTGGAGCAGATTAGTAAAAAAATCGTTCACTTTGGTATACAAGCATGAAATTTAGCACAGATACTCTCTAAGGGCCACTATTTTGGAAAAAGGCGTTGGCCACTCCAAAATTCAATATGGCGGCCATTTTTCAAGATGGCCGCCATTGCTATTCAATGCTTATTATATCAATTATTCAAACAGTGATCCAAGCATAATATTTGATAAAAATACTATCTAAAGGACATGTTAATGGAAAAAAAAAAGATTGTTGTCCCAGTAAAATTCAAGATGGCCGCCATTTTTAAGATGGCCACCGTTCCTGTCGAATATTAATTATTTAAATTGTTCAAATGGTGATTCAAGCATACAATTAGGCAGAAATATTATTCAAGGAACACTCTTTTGGAAAAAGGTATGCGCCACTCAAAATTTCAGGATGGCAACCATTTTCAAGATGGCCACCATTTCTGTCAAATAGTCGTAATGTCTGCTTTGTCTGCCTCCTCTCCTTTGACATGTCCGGCCTAGTTAAACTTGCCAGGGATATAAGCCCTAAAATACAATACAAAGTGGTGTGTCCTATTCTTAGGATTTAGTTCTACAAATGGATACTGGTTTGGAGTCACTGGGTCACATGGAATGAAAGCTATTGAAAGAAATATGATAATTCCTGCTTATTAATATTCATATAAAATAGAGAAAGCACTAAAATACAATACAAAGTGGTGTGTCTTATTCTTAGGGTTTACCATTACAATTGGATACTGGTTTGGAGTCACTGGGTCACATGGCATGGAAGCTATTAAAAGAAATATGATAATTCCTGCATATTAATATTCATATAAAATAGAGAAAGCACTAAAATACAATACAAAGTGGTGTGTCTTATTCTTAGGGTTTACCATTACAATTGGATACTGGTTTGGAGTCACTGGTTCACATGGCATGGAAGCTATTGAAAGAAATATGATAATTCCTGCTTATTAATATTCATATAAAATAGAGAAAGCACTAAAATACCATAAAAAGTGGTGTGTCCTATTCACAGGGTTTAGTTCTACAATTGGATACTAGTTTGGAGTCACTGGGTCACATGGCATGGAAGCTATTGAAAGAAATATGATCATTCCTGCATATTAATATTCATATAAAATAGAGAAAGCACTAAAATACCATAACAAGTGGTGTGTCTTATTCTTAGGGTTTAATAATACAATTAGATACTGGTTTGGAGTCACTGGGTCACATGGCATGGAAGCTATTGAAAAAACTGCAAGCATTTTGTATTGATATATTTACGTGAAGTAATTTATTGACGTTCCCTAAATCAGTTTCCAGCGATTCACCGCGAGGCTCTGCGAGGTGTGCTAACCGTTCTCCTGCAGCTATTGCCGGGCAAATCTCCGTGAAGTCGCGGCTGGAACTGGAGTGAATATCCGTCGAATATCCAACCTAAAACTAACTTCACCGCGGTCTCCAACCGCACCTTTGGATCGTGTGGGTGTGGCTGGTGTGCGTGTGGGTGCTGCCGGAGCATGGACACACACTGTCATTGAATCGGTCTGCTGCCAAAGAGGTCCCGGTCAACCTTGACCATCTAATGGTGGGATTAGGTTGCATAACCATGCATAGGGCATTTCGGATGCTGTGCGGCGAGAGAGAGGTTTTGGAAGTGGCCATGCTCTCGCTAACGCCCCGTGCCCACTACATGCGTCCGTTGCGTGATCCCCATTGACTTTAGTGGGGACGGACGCGCAATGCATTGTGGATCCGTACGTTCCGTTGGAGCCTTCGGACGCCTCGTGCCCACTGCACCGTCAGTCAACGGACGTGGGAAGGCGTGGCTGACGGATGGGGGAGTAGTCTTTGCAGATGCATCCGTCAGCCAATCAAATCGGTTCGCCGGGTTCTTCCCGCTTCTTCCTGCTTGTTGCGAGGCAAGGGCCGTTTCTCAATTCGTAGCACGCGTACTACGGACTCGATGACTTGCTAGCACGTACTTGGCAAGTCTGTACTTCAAGCACATACTTGCGAGCACGCAAGTACGTACCTGCAATTGGAACAGCAGCGGACTCGATGACGTCACCACCTCTGCTCGTCAGTTAACTGTGCTACGGCCTCATTTAGGCATATACTACTGAACAATATAAACAAATGATATAGGCCTAAAACAAAATCCCAGCCTCTTTCATTTTCAAATAGTATGTAAATATTCTGAATGAATAACAATTGAAAAGATATGAGTGTCCTGTCATGTGTATAAGCTATACACACACACACGACCTTACATATATATATTTATATATTATTATTATTATATTAGGCCTATATATTATACATTATATAAATATATATATAAGTTAAGAGTAACTTAAGCTACAGTTGTAACTTGTGCGTCTTCTCCATATTGTCCGCCCTCGTACTGCTGCGAGTGCGAAATGCATCCTGGGATTTCTAGCGGGAGCAAGCACACACGAGCCACCTCCGATGCATGCTCGGTGAAACGGCGAAATCGAGCACGCATCCAGAACACTTCCGGGTTTTACGACAGTACTCGCTTGATGCGTGCTTCGAATTGGAACAGTGCTCGGGCAACGACTGATGACGTTTCACGAGTCCACGAGCACACGAGCACGCACAAGTACGCGAATTGAGAAACGGCTAAGATGATCCGCTTTCCCGCTTTCCAGTATCGTCAGAGCCCGAGTCGCGTCACAGTGCTTACATTTGCATACGCGATCTGATTGGATGACGGAACCGTCGCTGCCGAAAAAGTTGAACATTTTTCAAAAAAATGTTCAACTTTTTCGGCAGCGACGGTTCCGTCATAAAAACAAACTATGACCCGTAAACATTAGGGTGAAAACGGCCCTTCAAAATAAGAGCTTTTTCAAAACAAAGACCATTCAGATTTATGCTTGAAAGGCAACACACTAAAAGTGACGTCCGAGCGGAGACACTGGAGCGCCCCATAAATAGCAACGAAGTTACGAGGCGAAAACGATCATTCCCCCTCCGTTTTCCTTTGATGCGTTTCAGGAATATCTCTGTGAAGACGGACTCATTGCGGAAATGCAACGAGCTGTAGGACTCTCTAAATCGACGCCACTTCGACCTGGGCGGGACTTTACGTCCTACGTCACTCTCTATGGGTTTGTATGTGTGCGCGTAGCCGTTTGTCTCAGGGATCTGTGCACGAACTCCCTTGCACTACAGATTACGAGCGTCAGTGTCGTACGCGATGGAGGGTGGGTGACATTCCTACAGTCTGTGATGATAGGCTATATTTCTACAAATGACTTACTATTACTAGCGATTAACATGACGAAACAACACGAACTAAGCTAACATTAGACTATAGCCATACCAGATAACGCCATACCAGCTAACCCTAACTATTTATATTAAACTCTGAACCATTTTGCAACAGGCAACTGCGTGTTGGTGCGTCTTACGCCCCGTGCCCACTACCTCCGTCAGTTGTCCGTTGCCCATTGACTTTGAATGGGGACGGACGCGCAATGCATTGTGGATCCGTCCGTTCAGTTGGAGCGTTCGCCACCGTCAGAAAGTTGAAAAATGTTCAACTTTTTCAGCAGCGACGGTTCCGTCATCCAATCAGATCGCGTATGCAAATTTAAGCACTGTGACGCGACTCGGGCTCTGACGATACTGGAAAGCGGGAAAGCGGGTCATCTTGCCTCGCAACAAGCAGGAAGAAGCGGGAAGAACCCGGCGAAGCGATTTGATTGGCTGACGGATGCCTCTGCAAAGACTACTCCCCCATCCGTCAGCCACGCCTTCCCACGTCCGTTGACTGACGGTGCAGTGGGCACGAGGCGTTATTGCTTCCCACGTCTGCGTCTGCATCTTTCCCACTCCTGGCTAATAGTTTCAGCTTTTGTAGCCTACTGTATATCAGAAATGATCACCCTGTACCACACTGCTGACTTGTTGATGTTTTGTGAGCACTCACGCATTTCTCTAGGTATCTTAAGTTTCCTACTGGAGTCATCAAAACTTATGACTTTGTTATTGTAAGAAATATTGTGTTTCAAAAACACTTTGTGTCTTACCCTTGGCGTTACCCTAACCTTAACCCCAGTAACATTTCTTCATCATAAACTACAAGTTACGCAAAATGGCATACAAACATCCAGTCCAATATGAAAGAAAAAAGCTAGCTTCATTAAGGAATCGAACCCCTTATCCCCGCGTTAATGAGTTGTTCTCTGACCACTAACCCATCAGGTCTTAGTACATGCGATTCAAGAGTTAACCACTTGACAATCTTTAAACTTCGGTTGCCTAGAAATTGTAAAGACAGTGATGTGTGTACATTGTGCGAGTATCCACTCGCGATGTGTGTGCAGTCCAAAATGAAAGAAAAAACCTTGCATCACTAGGGAATCGAACCCCCAATCATCAGTTGGTCGTTGGTAACTGTAAACAAAGAGATCGCATTTTGTTTAACTGCTAACTAACAAACGGGTTTATGCGTTCACTGAACCAAGATTATGGAAATAAAAGGCAAGGCAAGGCAAGGCAAGGCAACTTTATTTATATAGCACTTTTCATACACAAGGCAGACTCAAAGTGCTTCACATATAAACATTGTCATACAATAAAATAAAATAATAGATAAGTAAAAGAAAAACATATGCAAAGAAATGGGTAGAATAGAAAAAGGCATTTTAGTATTAAAATAGAAAATAAAGGCAAAGTTAAAAAAAAGCTTTTTAGAAAGTGCAATGTATTTAAGATTTTAGCAGAAAGCTATAGCAAACATAAAAGTCTTCAGTCTTGTTTTAAAGGTGCTCAGAGTTGGGGCAAGTCTTAAATCCTCTGGGAGTTTATTCCAGCTATTTGTTGCATAGTAACTAAATCCTGCTTTCCCATGTTTTGTGTTTACTCTGGGGATAATTAACAGATTGGTCTCAGAGGATCTTAGTGGTCTAGAAGGCTGATGTAGTGGAAGCATATCAGTTAAGTATTTTGGGCCTAAACCATGTAGGGATTTATAGGTTAGCAACATGATTTTAAAATCAATTCTCTGACCTACAGGAAGCCAATGTAACGATTTCAGAATTGGTGTAATATGATCACATTTTTTGGTCTTTGTTAGAACTCTAGCAGCAGCATTCTGAACAAGCTGAAGCTTCCTCAGAGTTTGTTTTGGGAGACCTGTGAGGAGACCATTGCAGTAATCAAGCTTACTAGTGATAAAGGCATGTACAAGTTTTTGTAAGTCTTCGGTGGACATGAGCCCTCTAAGTCTTGCTATATTTTTAAGGTGATAATATGCCGATTTTGTAACTGATTTGATGTGACTGTCAAAATGTAAATCTGAATCCATGATAACCCCTAGATTTCTGGCTTTGATTGAGGTTTTCAGGGACAGAGAGTGAAGGTGTTGGGTTACTTTAAGCCTTTCCGTTTTAGAACCAAATACAATTATCTCTGTTTTGTCCTCATTTAGTTTCGGCACATCCATTCCTTCACTTGCTCAATGCACTGGCACAGCAGATCTATGGGCCGATAGTCATTTGGTGATAGCGATACATAGATTTGCGTGTCATCAGCATAGCAATGATGGTCAATATTGTTATTTTGCATGATTTGCCCTAGTGGGAGCATGTAGATGTTGAATAAAGAGGGTCCTAAGATCGAACCTTGTGGGACTCCACATGTCACATTGGTTGATTCTGATACAAAGTCGCCAATGGAAACAAAGTAGTTCCTATTTTGTAGGTAGGACCTGAACCAATTTAAGACAGTGCCTGAAAGCCCCACCCAGTTTTCTAACCTTTCCAGAAGTAATGTATGGTCTACAGTGTCGAATGCAGCACTGAGGTCAAGTAGCATTAGTATTGAGGTTTTGCCAGAGTCTGTGTTAAGACGGATGTCGTTTACAACTTTAATAAGGGCGGTCTCAGTGCTGTGCAGGGGTCGAAATCCTGATTGGAAGGTGTCATAGCAACCAGTTGATGCCAGGAAGTGATTTAGTTGCTGGAGGACAACTTTCTCAATGATTTTACTTATGAAGGGTAGATTTGATATTGGTCTGTAGTTGTTAATAATAGAGGCATCTAGGATCCGCTTTTTTAAAAGGGGTTTAATAACTGCAGTTTTCAAAGCTTTTGGGAACTTGCCTGACTGGAGAGAGTTGTTAACTATCTGCAATATGTCTACTGCTAGGCAGTCGAAAACATTCTTAAAGAGGTTGGTAGGTATAGTATCAAGGCAACAGGTGGATGGCTTTAGTTGTGTCACAGTTTCCACAAGATTTTGAGAGTCTATAACATTAAAGCATGCCATCCTTGCCACGTAATTTTTGCCTGAACAGGGTGGTAGTCCAACATTTTTGTTTGACGTGGAGATATTGATGGCTCGTCTGATACCTTCAATTTTATCAATATAAAAAGCTGCAAACTCATTGCATTTCTGCGTGGAATGGAGATCAGGTGGATCTCCTGTTGGGGGGTTGGTCAGTCTGTCAACAGTTGCAAATAGGGTTTTTGCATTATTAGTGTTGGTTTTAATGATATTGGAGAAAAATGTTTCTCTAGCATTTTTTAAGTCTAAATTGTAGGCACGGAGGCTCTCTTTATAGATATCATGGTGAATATGAAGTTTTGTTTTACGCCAGATGCGTTCAACCTTCCTGCATTCCTTTTTCTGTGCTGTTACAGAAGCAGCTTTTCTCCAGGTTGCCTTTTGCTTTCCAGAAATCGTTTTAACCTTATAAGGTGCAATGACATCTATGACTTTCAAAATTTTCAAATTAAAGTTTCTACAAGATCATCAGCAGAACATGGGTTTAGAGGTGGTAGCAAGGAGATGGCCTTTTTAAAAAGTACATTAGAATCTTCATTGATATACCGTTTTTTGACAGTGTTTGATTTTTTCTGTATGTCGGGAATAAAAGATATGTTAAAGAAAACACAAAAGTGGTCAGACAAGGAAGGATCAGTCACAGAGAGATCAGAAACATTGAGGCCCTTTGTGATAACCAGGTCTAGAGTGTGCCCCTTACAATGAGTAGCCTCTTTCACATGTTGAGACAGTTCAAATGTGTCCAAAATGGTAAAAAGTTTTTTTGCACACTTGTCATTCAAATCATCAGTATGAAAATTGAAGTCACCAGTTATAACTAGACAGTCAAATTCTGTGGAGATGCTAGACAATAATTCTGTGAATTCATCGAAAAAATTTGCAGAATATGTGGGTGGCCTGTAAATAATTAATAGGAGAACTCTGGGGGAGCATTTCAATACAGCACTAAGGTATTCGAACGATGGAAAATCACCAAATAACATCTGTTTCCCCTGAAATACATTTTTAAATATAGCAGCAACCCCTCCACCTCTTTTTCCAGATCTACATGCATCAAAAAAGTTATAGTCGGGAGGAGCTGTCTCTATCAGAACGGTTGCACTGTTATTTTGTTCCAGCCATGTTTCAGTTAAAAACATAAAATCCAGTTTGGAAGTGTTAATAAAATCATTAACTAAAAATGATTTGTTATTAAGAGACCTCACATTAAGTAGAGCCATCCAAAAGACCACTTTTCCATCAGAAAAATCATCAGAACCGTTATTACCAACCCATAGACACTAAAGCCAAAAACCTTTCTCACATGCACACCCATCGCGAGTGACGGCTATGCGCACACATGCACACCCATAGCGAGTGACGTAGGACGTAAAGTCCCGCCCAGGTCGAAGTGGCGTCGATTAGAGAGTCCCGTACAAACGAGTACCTACCTACCTACATATTCAAGGCGCTGGTTCTCCACAAAAAAAAGTGGAGCGCATCAAGCCTGCGCGCTGTATAAAAACATTCAAGTCGTGGAGGAGATAGTAGTTGTTAAACCTTTAAGATTGAGTAGAAATAACGTCGCTTCAGGCGTCCACACGAATCCTAACACGAAACAGCATAGGTCTGGTTTTATTTGAAAACAACCTGGGACCATGGACCTATTAAAGAACATGGTTTATTAGTTTCCTAATAACATGGTTATTGAAGACATGGTTTAACAAAAAATCGTCTCCGGGTGGACGGGACCTGAAAGACATGTTAGATGCACTTTGGGAGATACACCCGCGGATGAGCATAGATGCGAGGCGAATTCACGAGTGTCACGTTTATTTTAAGTGGATGTTGGAGGTTTACTTTCTGGTGGATGTCGATGGATATTGCACAGATGCATATTGCACAGATACATCTTACTATGAAACTACTTCTTCGAGTTTAACTCCCTCTGCATCAGCAATCGGCTGGTCGGCGAACATCAGGGTGAGTAGAAAGGGACATTTGTGTAACTTCTGTTTGCAGACCCGCCGTGGTTTAATTAGCAGCTTGGAAATATAGATCTGTGATATCGTCGGAGTAATAGTTTATAGACTTTATGGTCTAGCTTGTGGCGATTGACATGACAGGGGCTATCGGAGGGTTAATCAGTTTTAAGGCTGCCAGCCATATATTAAGGGCTGGTTTCCTATCAAAGGTAGCCTGTGGAAATTTATGATTACCCCAGGAGCAAGGTACGTTTTATTACTCTGTTTTCTGGGAATAATTGACGCAAGCAGAAACCAGAAAACAAGCCGTTTTTTCGTTTTTTCGTTTTGACAAGAAAACGAAAATCTAAATTTCAGTTCGTTTATTCGTTTTTTGGTTCTTACTGAGCGAAACGAATTTACCACTCAATATCTGGTTTCCGCCGGTGGGCGGGTCCTCTTATTGGCTAGTGTGTTTCATTGCCCTGTGCGCTTCATAATAAAAGTTCTTCCGTTTGATAATGTCGACAAAAATATTACTGTATTATAGACACTAGCAGACACAAAGGACCACACCACCCACAGTTAAGACTGACACGGCCTCAAATAACAATAATAGTATTCATAATCATTTGAAAATGAGAACTTATGAAGTTATGATGACTTCAGTGCAGTTGATGTTTAGCCACAGTTAATACATGCAGAGTAGACCTGAGGGCTTTACTACGACATGATTGTCCGGCTCTGAACTATGCGCTCTGTGCGCGTTCACATCAAAGGAGCTGTGATCGCGGGCTGCTGATTTCCTCACAGCCTGAGAGCTATGAGGAATACAAGTGATTACAACACATTTCTGACAGCTGAACATTGCGCAGGGCTCTCCGTGAGACGCACGCAATTCAACCCATTCACACGTCACACAACTTGCGCCGCTATTTAACAGTGGAAGGGTAGGAATCAAATGCGTCCGGGTGAAATTTCAAAATCTTCCGGGATTTTTGTTGACATAAGTATGTATGATTGACTGTGATGTATTCTGTACTGTATATCTGTTCCACACCACAAGGGGGCGTTATCAGTTTGGTAATAGATGTGATATGTTTGGTGACGTCATGCCCCCTATAAATATGAATGTTCTGGATTTGATCATTCTCTTGGCCCGCTCCCAACATGAAGGCTGGAAGAGCAGTTTAGTTATTTACTACAAAATAAATATGCTTTGAGGCTGAAGACTAAAGCTCGTCTCGTCTACTGTTGTTGCACTGTTGGACTCCTGCTGTGTTAGTAGTGCTCCTGCTAACAGGTTATGGGCCCAGTAACGACGACGATAGTTGCAACAACGGAAAGTGGCGGCAAACTTTAGCTAGTCAGCAAAAGTGTGTTAGCTAGTTAGCGCGGTAAAACCGGGAAGCTAACAAAGCTGAGGAGAATGGCACATCAAAAGGCAAAGTGGCCGATGTTTGACGGTAGGGCCGAAGAATATGAGCTCTGGGAAGAACGGATGCTGTGTTGTATGCACCGTATCAGGTTAAAAGAGACTATTCTGAACGAGCCTGATGGACCGCTGACGGCTGAGGAACGAGCCAAGGATGAGGAGCTGAATGCTGATGCTTACTGCTCGTTGGCGCCATTACTGGATAACGTGAGCTTGGGACTGATATTCAGAGACTGTAAAAACAAGGGACGCGAGAGTCTGCAAGTGTTGAGAGAGCACTACATTGGCAAAGGAAGGCCACGGATTATTTCGTTATACATAACGTTAACCTCGCTGAAGAAAGCGGACACTGAGACTGTGACAGAGTACATTATCCGGGCGGAGCAGATCTTCACAGCGCTCAGAGGTGCAGGCGAGGCACCGAGTGAGGGGTTGATGATGGCTATGATTATGCGGGGACTTCCAGAGAACTACAAGCCGTTCATGCTGATGGTAACCCACGGTTCAGCGGAGGTGAAACTGGCGGAGTTCAAGGCTAAGCTGCGAAACTTCGAGACGTCTGAGGATGCTGAGCCAGTAGCCGAGATGGCGGGAGAAAGGGTGCTGAAGGCTCGCGCAGCACTGAAGAAAAAGAACAGCGGATCTTCGACAGAGATGGCGTGTTGGCGGTGCGGTGAAAGGGGACATCGAAAAGATGAGTGCACAAGAAAAGTTTGGTGCGGTTCCTGCAAAAGCACAAGCCACAGCGACAACGCCTGCAGGAAGAAAGAGCGTGCACAAAGGTCCAGGTGTGCTCGCGCTGAAGATCACAGCGGCGGTGGCAGTAGCAGAGGCGGCGACAGCAGCGGTGGTAGCAGTGGCGGTCGGGCAGCGAATGGTGGACGGATCGAGGCGCGGGGACCCGCGATAGACGACTTCACATTCCGGGCAGAGACTGAGGACACCTGCAAGCCAGCGCAGCAGCGGCAGATTGAGGCAAAAGCGCTGATCGTCGACACTGGCGCGACATCCCACATGCTGAACGACAGGAGCCGGTTCAAGTCCTTCGACAGCACATTCAAGCCGGAGAGCCACAGCATGGAGCTGGCCGACGGGAGGCGGACATTCGGGTTGGCGGAAGGCAGAGGAGACGCACAGGTGTGTCTCACCGACAGCGACGGACGAACATGTACAGTGACTCTCAAGAACGCCCTGTACATCCCTTCGTTCCCACAAGAACTCTTCTCCGTGAAGTGTGCCACTGCGCACGGTGCCAAGGTACTCTTCGAGGAAGGTAACGATGTTCTTGTAGCGCCTGATGGTGCAAGGTTTAGCATTCAAGTGTGTGACAGAATGTATTACTTGCAAACCAAGTGTGATGACAATGATGTGTGCAATGTTAGCCATGATATTCAAACCTGGCATGAAATTATGGGGCATTGTAACTATGATGACATACTGAAACTGCAGGATGTAACCCTGGGCATGCACATTAAGGGTGCAAAGCGTAAGCCTGAAAAGGAATGTCATGTGTGCATAGAGGGGAAGTTTACTCGGACGAGAAACAGAAATGCAACAGACAAGGTGAAAACACCACTGGAGTTGGTAAACACTGATCTAGCTGGTCCGGTGACCAATGGTTCAATCGAGGGTTACAGGTACATGCAATCTTTTACAGATGTGTGCACAGGAGTAGTATTCACATACTTCCTCAAAGCAAAGAGTGATGCCGTACTGGCTACTGAAAAGTTCTTGGCTGACATAGCGCCTTATGGCAGTGTGAAATGCATCCGGTCAGACAACGGGACCGAGTTCACAAGCAGAGAGTTTAAGACACTCCTGCGAAAGAACAAGATCAGACAAGAGACGTCCTGTCCTTACTCCCCACACCAGAATGGGATAGCTGAGAGGGAAGGGCGCACTCTCTTTGAGATGGCAAGGTGTAAGCTCATTGACAGCAACTTACCTAAGAGTCTATGGCATTACGCCGTTCAGGAAGCAGCATACACCAGAAACCGATGCTTTAACAAGCACATAGGCACAACACCATACACAGCACTGACAGGGAAGAAGTGTGATCTAACCAACATGCACAAATTCGGGTCAGAGTGTTATGCGTACATACAAGACAAGGGTAAACTAGATCCCAGGTGTGAGAAGGGTCTTTTCGTAGGGCACGACAAAGGCAGCTGTCGTGGCAATTTCTGTATTAGATATTGCGTCTGAGACAGATGAGATCTTTAGATGCAAAAAAGCACACAATACTTGTAGGCAATTGCTGGTCGCATATATTTGTATTAAAAGTATGAACAAAGATACATCACAACATGCATCAACAGACAACATAACAGGCATACATTACAATAATCTGAGGCCCCAGATGGGAGCTTCTCTTTGCGTGTTACTTCATTCTCTGAAGGTACGCTGGGGAGAAGTCCACCGAGTGTCTGAATCGATGAGTTCTTATTCCACTGAGAGTTGGGCTCTGGAGGAGGTGTGTCCCCCAAAAAGCCTTTGTGTACCAGATGGTTATCTTTACAACTGCAGCTGTGGGGAATGCCATTGGAGGGGGTAGCGGCCGTGTCATCTAAAACCCCTGGCTTGGTTGACGCTAGCCAGGGGGTAGAGGAGAAGGCCCATACATCAAAGGATTGCATGGAGGGTCATTTACAAGACACTCAACACAGGAACAGGCAGGCAATAAAATGTATCACTCAACTTTTGACGGTTTACACTTTAAATGACCCGCATGGAGTAGGACGTAGGCCCTATCTTAATTTACACAGAATAGCAACAAAACTTAAATTCATACATAGACCAAAACAATACAACATGTAGATTTTCCATCACAATCCCCCCTTTGATTATTTTATAATCACAAATTCAAAAATCTATCATGTCCGACCATCAGCACTTCTCCACTTTTATAGGAGGTTGTTCAGACTATTTATACCACCGTTCGCTTTTACAGAAGGTAGCATAAAATCACCTAACATCACAATCAAGTCATCTGTTTCCATATATTCAAAAGTCCTAAAAATAAAAACAGAAAAGAAAACCAAAACAAAGAAACAAGGCTACCTTTTAAAACCATTTCTAAACAAAAATCTGTAGTGGGGGGGGCTGCCTTCGCCACAGCCCTTCAAGAGTTGGTCCAACAACACAAAGCCTCCATCAGCGAAGTTCGCCAACTCTGTGCGTACAGACTGACCCTAAGGTGGGGTCGGATCCAAGGCGACATGCCCGGGAGGGACGAAGCGGATTTAATGTTCAATTGGGATCAAGGGTCCGTGTACCGCCGGCTGGTAGAGGGACTGTGTGAACGGGCCAGGGGGGCGTTCCCCATGGTTAGAGATTGGACCGCTATTCGAAAGATCAAACAAACAGAAGGCGAGACGGTGGCTGTTTTTTTTCTATATTGTTTTATAGGGACAAACATTAACACATTTCTCCATTCTCCTGCAGGGGATTGATAAAGTTCTATATATGTAACAGAAGGAAACACTTACTCATACTCCATCAAATATTCATACTCATACTTTGCACACTTTACCACAGCATTGGCCTACTGAATGCCACAGATATATTTTTAAGCATTGGACTGAATGCCACATAAATATAGTGTATGTTTTGCACGTTTGCAACGTTTAAAAGTTCAGGGAAAAGTATATGCCACTACTGGTGTTGCTTAGGCCAATATCCTTTTGAGGCAGTGTTGTTTCTGAATATTAGTGTTAAGGGCCAATAATGCCTACTATCATACATTAGTCACCATGTCTGTGGACAAATTTGTATGCAGTCACATATTAATATATCCCCCCCCCCCCCCCCCCCCCGCTGACAAAATCTCACTCTGAACTCAGTTCAAAAATGGAGAGCCCTGCATTGCGCATCTGTTGACCTTTATCCATTTACAGTAAACAGATAATTTTTTCTTGCTGGAAGATATTTTATATTGTTTTCATATTATTATTTACTGACAGTGATTACAGAATGCGAGTGTGTGTTATATTGAAAGCGAGGCTGGGTGTGCCTATGAATATAGGCTACAGTGAGTTTTTTAAGGTGCTGTACAAGCAAATCATATTGACTACTCTGTACAGTGACAGAGAGTGTACAGTAACCTACTTCATTGAATATTGAATAGGCTACTGTAGCCTACACTATGTACAAATGGTTTTGCTCTTTGCTCATGGCAGTTGTGGGAGTCATTTTAACATGTCAGCAGGCAAGCTTCAATCATTCCAGGATGTATTATGCTTTTTCATATAGCCTACTTGGAACGTGTTTTGAAATGGATCTATAGTAGCCTATAGAAATTTGCCAGCTGGAATACAAAGCAAACTCTCCTTCAAATGCACATTCATGGAAGTCTTGTATTGTCATCCCCAAATAATGCTGCAATGTAATAATATACATCTTTAAATGCATAATAATGAGTCATTATTTTTATTATGACTTATCAAAGATTTGTATTGGCTCCCAGAATGCAGGTCTGTTAGTGACTCCCAGTATCTCTAAAAACAGACTGGGAAGTAGAGCATTCAGTTACTGGGCTCCTTTACTGTGGAACCAGCCGTCCCCATGGGTCAGAGAGGCAGACCCCCCCCCCCCCCCCCCCCCCCCCCCCCCCCTCACCTTTCGCACCTTGTAGTTTGGCCTTGGCGTCTCGCAGTCTCTCTGTGTTTCCATATATTCTCCACAGCTCCACCCCCAGTCTGAACCAACTGCAATTTTTCCCCTTGGTTTTCCTGGGAGTTTTTACTCAGTCGATGTGAGGGTTTAAGGGAAGAGGATGTTGTTATGATGCTCATGCTATGTAAAGCCCTTTGAGACAAACTGTTTGTAAAAACGGGATATAAAAATAAAATTGCCTTGCCTTGCCTAACCCGCTTGGACTGTAATTCATATTCATGCTACTAGTTTGATCATTGACTGACTACATGAATAGAGATTCTTATAGAGGTCTTATAGTCAAACGGTATAGGGTATATACACATTTTTATGTGTTTAGGCCAGTTATGAGATCTAGTTAACATCATTAAAAGTCATTTCCAAACACATTAAAGAAAAGAAAAAAACAAAAGCAAAGAGATTTTGCAGCAGTAGCACACTTTTACTTAAACAGAGTGGGATAGGAATCAGGTTAACAAAACATCTAAGAACATCTAAGCTGTCTAACACATTACCAACGCAACATTGAAACATCATAAAACATCACAAAAAAAACAGCTGGAATACAAAGAGTTTGCTTTGTATTCCAGCTGGCCTGTTATGAGCAAATTTCTATACGCTACTATAGATCCATTCCAAAACATGTTCCAAGTAGGCTATAGGACAACGCATAATGCATCCTGGAATGAGTGAAACTTGCCTGCTGACACGTTAAAATGACTGTCATAACTGCCATGAGCAAAACCATTTGTACATAGTGTAGGCTACAGTAGCCTATTCGATATTGAATGAAGTAGGTTACTTTACACTCCCTGTCACTGTACAGAGTAGACAATATGATTTGCTTGTACAGCACCTTAAAAAACTCACTGTAGCCTATTCATAGGCACACCCAGCCACGCTTTTAATATAACACGCACTCGCATTCTGTAAACACCATCAGTAAATAATAATATGAAAACAATATAAAATATCTTTCAACAAGAAAAAATAATTTGGTTACTTTAAATGGATAAAGGTCAACAAATGCGCAATTTTCAGCTGTCAGAAATGTGTTGCGATCACTTGTATTCCTCATAGCGCTCAGGCTGTGAGGAAATCAATCAGCATGTAGGCCTATTAACTGTGGCTAAACATCAACTGCACTGAAGTCATCGTAACTTCATAAATTCTCATTTTTAAATGATTATGAATGCTATTATTGTTATTTGAAGCCGTGTCAGTCTTGACTGTGGGTGGTGTGGTCCTCTGTGTCTGCCTGTGTCTATAATACAGTAATATTTTTGTCGACATTATCAAACGGAAGAACTTTTATTATGAAGAGCACAGGGCAATGAAGCACGCTAGCCAATAAGAGGACCCGCCCACCGGCGGAAACCAGATATTGAGTGGTATATTCGTTTCGCTCAGTAAGAACCAAAAAACGAATAAACGAACTGAAATTTAGATTTTCGTTTTCTTGTCAAAACGAAAAAACGAAAAAAACCGCTTGTTTTCTGGTTTCTGCTTGCGTCAATTATTCCCAGAAAACAGAGTAATAAAACGTACCTTGCTCAAGATGATGGTCCGTGTACTTTGCGGCCAATGGATTTTCGTTTTGAAATGAGAAAACCAAAATCGGGAAACGAGCTGTTTCCCGATTACCATATAGAGATAGGAAAACAAAAATCCGAAAATGACCCATTTTCCGAATTTTGTTTTGATAATAGAAAACGGAAAACGGTAAAACGACCAGTTATCTGATATTCTTTGATGTGCTTAAACATGGACATCGGGAATTAAAATACTGCGTGGAAATCTTCTTTCTCAATTTTGCGAATATTTTTGTGTTGTGACCCGGAAGCTATCAGTAGTTGGCGCGCGGTGTATTTAATTTGGAGCCAAGCTATCAGTAGTTGGCGGTGTATTTAATTTGGAGCCAGACATCCTTGAGACGCACCTCAAAATGGCATTGCACGAATATGCAGGTTTTATTTCAGAACACCGAAATAATGGAATGTCCTGTGGGATATCGCCACTGCGTTATGCACCCAGTTTGGAACTACACGGGGGTTTTCCGAGAGGAATGTGCGGAGGTGGTGTGCTGAGCAGGGGCTTGTCAGGGACTTCTGCCCTGATAGTCAACTTGAAGTTGAAGTCGCTGAAGGTATTCTCGAGGTAGGTTTTTTTTTATCATCCGCCTTTCACGATTACCGCTTTTGTTAAGCATACAAAGGAATGCTACTCTTACATAAAAAGCTGACCACAGTTATATGCAAAGTCGGGCATCTGACTGGTGCTAATGCAATTTTTGGATTTAATTCATAAACACGTTGGTTGTTAATCAACAGGAAATATTTCTGTATTTTTAAAAAATGCACGTCTTAATCTTAAATTTAAACTAAGATGATTTACTATTTATAATTAAATATATATATTTAAGCAATATAGTAGGCTGCGAGTGGGGTAGGTAAGGGATATTCCCACGGGTGGTGTTCGGCCGTAGGTAACAGCAGGTAACAATATCCCTTACCTACCCCACTCGCACGAGTACTATATTGCTTTTATAAAACAATTTTATATTCAACCAATTAACATTTCAACACGAAGTTATTGATTAAAAATGTTAATTTCACCATTGTTTCTCCGCAACAAAAAATAGTTCCAGTCAACGTCTTGGTTTGGAATTACAAGAACTAACAGTTATCATCAGCGCGCTTTAGAATGTTTCATCGCAGAGTGATTTATTATTAGCTGTGAAAGTCCGAGTTGGGATGTCCTGGGATATTCCAACTCATGGAACGTCTCTCGTCCAATCAGAAACGGCTTAATAACTCGATAGAACCCAATTGTTTTATAATATGTATATATATTATGTATGCTAAACATCATACCTACACCCCCCCCCCCCCACCCCCCCAGACTGGATCGTCTTTTGGTCGAAAAATGATGACTGGATATCTATCCGCAAAAGGGGTTAAAGCTTCTGAAGGCAGAGTGGGCAATGTGTTGAGAAGTATTCATCAACCCTACCACATTGCAAGACAGCAGGTAAGGTCAAATAGCATTGTGTTTTCTACATTTCAATAGAACATACGTATTGAGATTCTAATCATACGAATGAAAGATTATTGAGTTTTTATTATAATGGAATTCTTATATTTTAGGGTGCCCGGAATCTGAACCCCATACCCTACAATGCAGAATACATGGGTCACAAGCTGCATGTAGATCAGAATGAGAAGCTTGTTATGTTTGGAGTGACTCATGTTATGGCTATCGATGGTTTCAGCAAGAAGGTGGTCGGTCACTCCACCATGCCAATAAAGAACAACATCGTGATTTATGAGGAAGTGTACCGGTAAATTAACTTCACAGACTTTGTAAGGTGGAACCCAAAGTTGTCTCCTTAGGAGGACCCAGACTTGAACAAGTACATTAAAAAGGTTAAAACCTAGATTTGTAATATGGAAATAATTAATTTGGAAAAAAACAAAAAACTTTTCCCTCTTCCAGTTTCTTAGTTAATTTTCCAGTTTTACTATTATTGATATCATTCCAATTTGACAAAAAAATGTAATTGTCACTTTAGCTGGCCATGGCTAAGAGACTGATGCTGTTTATGTATATTTTACGTTTGTCGGTGATTTATCTTCAGGCCTGCTGTTCTTTCCTATGGAATATGGGACCAGGTCAGAGTTGACTGTGGGAAAGAATTCTATCTGGCTTTATTCATCCAGGAAAAACTGGCAGAACATCGACACAATACTCAAAGGCAGCCCTACCTTCAGACACCTTCTACAAGGGTAAAATAAATGTGTTGTTAAAAATTAATCCTGGTTTCTTGCCATTGAGGTGTATTTCTAATGAGGGCAGGCAGACTGACACTATCCTTATAACCTGCACAGAACCATGTGATAGAGAGAATGTGGTCGGAGGTGAATGCTCGAGTCAACTACCCTTTGAAGACAGCTCTGGTACAGCTGGTGGACCAGGAGGAACTGGACATGGAGGACAACACATCCAGGTATTGTGTGTCAAACCTGACATGCCAGCTGGCTAGGATTGGCATCACAAATGTCGTACAGGCATGGAATGCACACAGGATCCCAGGTATGATTAATTTCATTTTACTGGCGGTATTACAGGCATAACTTGCTAATAAAGCAGTGTAAATTAATTTTGATGTTCTATTGTAGAGTTCAATCTGAAATGGATTCACAAATGTGTAGCTCAAATTGCAACACTGCAAATCCAGTACTTTCTGTAGAGGGGCAGATTCAATTAGTAAAACATGTTATTAGTTAGAATCAAGTTTTTTGGACGTTGACCATGTTCTTGCTTTTTTAGATGACTTCTACAGGTTTGGAGTTGAATGTAAATGAATACATGCTCAAAGCACAGAACATTCATCTTTAATTTGAGGGCATATACATTGGGTGAATTTTGTAGAATGACCCCATCTGAATGAAGCTGTCATTATTGTCAACTCCAATATGCTGTGAAAGACAACTAAAATAACAAGTCAAACATCATGGCAAAATGATTACCTCCCCACAAGTGTAACCCCTTTAATCTCACTACTCACCTTTACTGTCTTGCAGGAAGGGGAATACCAACGAACTGGCTAAAGAAGGGTGTCCTGCAAAACTTTCTGAGGACCTTCTGCCAGTCGGTGCGTTGCAGCTGACCTGTATCAGCAGGAAATGGGATCAGCCTTGAAAAAGAGAATCCATTTTTGGAAGTGATCCTTTCCCCTCTGAAGAAGCCCAACAATGGACTGAAACTGAGTTTGGTCTCCTCTTTGATTTGCTATCCCTCTTCCAAAATGTGGTTAACCATACTATGGCCCTTTTAAAAAGGCAGTGAGGTCTCTGATTGATATCACCTCAAGACATGTGCGACCTGTTACACAGTGACCTGCAATGGTCAATGAAGAAGCAGTATACCAAAAATAACATTTTATTACAACAATGATAAAGTGGAAGTTGTCTTTTTTCTTTTCTTTTTTTTTAAAACGGTCACACAATATAAACATTACAACAAACAACATCTTTCTGGTCATGTACCCATAATAACATCCAACAAACAAACTGAGGTAGTTCCAGTAATGTAAACATAACAAACAATACACAAACAATTATCTATCAAATCAAATCAATTTCTCTCTCCTTGAAAAGTGACAAGGCAGCAGAGAGACCCTTCACTTCATGTATTTTATTCTCCTGCCCTGCATTTCAAGCAGTGGTCTGATGTGACTAACCACAGCTCCACACAGGTACGACATCCAATTATCGATTCACAGCATGTGGCGAACATGGGATCTGCCATTACAGCTGCAAGGTTAAAAAAAAAAATATTATAAATTGATGCAGAAAATAACATTTAATTGTTAGTTGCAATATAGAAGGAAATTAACTAAGCAATCAGAAGTGTGTTTTATCGCAGAGTGAATGTTGAAGATGGCGATGAACACCCGTGACAGCTGGTCAGCGCAGTGCTTGAGGGTGGCAGGCGGCTATGTTTTGTACTGTAGAATGACCTACTGTTACATATCTTACACGTACCTTTACACACAAGACATGCAAAGGCTTCCTTTAAGGGCTGCAAACCGAATTTGCCATTATCTCCTCCTTTTGAGACTTGGCCAGCTGAGACAGCTGGTTGATTGAATTAGTGACCTCTTGGAGATCTCCCAGCGGCTTGCTTCAGCTGGTCACACGTCCAAGACCTCCTGCAGGCTTGAATCTCCATCCCTTCGACTTAAATGTATGAACAGAAAAGAAAGGATTAAAGATTTTTTTCAAATGGTGCATATGAACAAATGTTTGAATATCTTTCTGAATATTTTATAAATCTTAATTTACTCTGTAAAAGCGTCAACCTATGAGACATTGTTGTCATATAATTGAATCATAATGACTTCTATCATGATCATCACTCAAAAAAGCAGACCAAATTAAGTTCAAATAATAATTATTCTTCCACTCTACTTTCTTTTTCCTTTCTTAACTTTTGCATTACACTGGTATTTCCTTCAGGAAGTTTTAGTTCATATATGAATTTGCCTACAGATCAAATGTTGTATTACCTTGTTTTAGCTCTTCTCCCATTCTGAAACTCCACAAAGTCACTTTCAGGCACAGCATATATTTTTCTTGAGTTCTGTTTCCAGAACTGGGAACCTAAGAAGTCAGAAAACATTAACTTCACTTCTGTTTTTAAAAGGGGTCATTGACTTTTTGGGGGTATTTCACACGGTTCCTTACGGTCTCCGAATAGGGTATGTAACATTGGTTGGGCTGTAAACAAACACGTGTTATTTATTTGAATGAAACACAGTCAGGGACATGAAATAACGTTAGCCACATTGCCAATAAACTAAACCATCACATCTACCGATAATAGAAACAGGGAGGATACGTTAGCAACAACATAATACTACAGCTTGCGGTTGTAATGAACAAAGGGTCAGAACAGCACCTTTTCAGCTACATCTTCTTAGCAAATCCTGCTTTACATACCTACCGGTTTCTAATTGTGAGATTTGCATATGAAAGAAGTGTCAATGGACTTTAAGGGTTCATTGTATGTACATTTTACCCACTGAACTGTCGTTAATCAACTGTGACAAGGTAAATTTGTTTTTTGCAATCAATGACTCCTTTAAAATCAACATTAAGGTTTATTAGAAACCACAATTAGAAGCAAGTTTCTGATCATACAACTTACTTCTTGTGCCCTCAGAGTCCATTATTTCGTTTCCTTGGGTGTCCGTCAAGTAATAGGCTCATCAGAGCCCACGTCATCTTGAACTTTGGCCGAAATTCGTTCAACGCAGGCCTCAGCTTCCAAAAAGCGCACAACTACTGTCCTGGAAGGACTGAGTTTCTCATTAACAATTTCTGCCAGATGGATTGACCTGGGGATAAATCAGACCGTCTTAAAATCACACCTATGGGCCTAAAATGATATTTCTATATTATAGGACGAGATTTTAGCAGCAGAGATCAGTTACATATTTAACAAGTTACATATTTAACAAGTAACCTTTGGAATGATCTTCCCTGGAACAGCTAGCTCCACTAGCTCGTGGAGTTCCAGCTCGTGGTGGTGGTGGTGGTGTTTCAGTGGAAAAACCAGACGCAGAAAAAGATGTGGCAGAAGCAGAAGCCGGTGAGGGTCGGCGCATGAACCCAAAAGCAGGGGCACCAGCAGCGGGTGGAAGGTGCTCTGCATCGCCGTGGACCTCATAATGACTGCGATTAGTTCAGATTAATTATTGAAAATGGCCTGCTGGCTCTGGAAATATTGCCGTGTTGGAGTCGTCCGTGATATAAAGACTGCTGCAACTGACCTGTTATAGAATTAAATGAAAATACCATAAAGGATTAAAAAACATTGTAATTAAATAGTACAAATACTACTAATCCCGTGTTTCCATAACAATATACATCACAGGTCAACATACTTAAAACAATTCATATATACATTAGGGCTGTGAAATGATAAAAAAAAAAAGTGTGGATTAATCTGTGGATTAATCATGATTTATCACATATTACCGATTTTCTCTGTATATTAATCATGACAAAGACGGATATATACATTTAACATGTTTTCTTTTTTCATTAATGAAAAACTAAAACAATGGTGCTGCAACTCAGCAGTTCTTTAATAATAATTCTTTTATTTGTAACGCACTCTTCAGAAGTTTGTTCAGAAGAATCTCAGAGCGCCAAGTCTTTAGCAGTTCTCTTTGCTTTTCCATATGGAACATTAATATATCATCATCCCAAAAAGAATTCGGGCTTTTTAGCTATTGTTTGGTTGAATACAAATGTTTCTTATCTTTTCAAATCAACAGAAATGATTTGGGCTTCTTAGCCAGTGATGGTTGAAAATGTCTCTTTATTGTCAAACAACCATGACCACACCATGACACAATATAGTCTTCCTTTCGCCAGCTGGTGTGGCAAACTACCTTGTTCACATTCCCTGATAGTAAAGCTGACGGCTTCTTTAGCACCATGTGTCCTGTGACTGACAAGTGACAACAACGTCTTTCACACGGCATTGTGGATGAAGGAGTGGCTAGATATTTGCGAGCCCTGGCAGTTAGATATTTAGCGAACTATGCTAACTAATCAATCTAGTTGAGAGAACATCCCTAAACAGTTATGTCATGTCAACTAGTATTATTACCACTACTAGTACATCACTAGTCTCTCCAACAAATGAGTTATTGTTAAAATCAAAATGTTAATGTTACCGTTTGTAAAATTGCATGTGGGAAGTCAAAAAACTATTTTGCGCTCAAAAAATAGCCGCGGCTATGCTACATTAACTCATTCTACCTGTCGTAGAATGACATGCCACCAAGCTAAGGCGCTGTGAACTGTGTGAGCATTTTTTTTGCAATGGATAAAAGTGTCAATTATAAGTTGAAAAGTAACATCACCTGAAAAATCCTGCAAATTTTGTCTGCAGACATGTCCTCTTGCTTCATAGTCAGCCGTTTGGGTCCGCGAAACAATATGAAGCTCTCCATTCCATCCCTGCAATGTAACGGTTAAGCTTGTGAGAGGAACTTCCGGGTCACAACACAAAATCTTCGCAAAATTGAGAAAGAAGATTTCCCACGCAGTATTTTAATTCCCGATGTCAATGTTTAAGCACATCAAAGGAAAATCAGATACTGGTCGTTTACGAAAATCCATGCCCGCAAAGTACACGGGACCGTGGTCCGTGTACTTTGCGGCCAATGGATTTTCGTTTTGAAATGAGAAAACCAAAATCGGGAAACGAGCTGTTTCCCGATTACCATATAGAGATAGGAAAACAAAAATCCGAAAATGACCCATTTTCCGAATTTTGTTTTGATAATAGAAAACGGAAAACGGTAAAACGACCAGTTATCTGATTTTCTTTGATGTGCTTAAACATTGACATCGGGAATTAAAATACTGCGTGGAAATCTTCTTTCTCAATTTTGCGAAGATTTTGTGTTGTGACCCGGAAGTTCCTCTCACAAGCTTAACCGTTACATTGCATGGAATGGAAATGGAGAGCTTCATATTGTTTCGCGGACCCAAACGGCTGACTATGAAGCAAGAGGACATGTCTGCAGACAAAATTTGCAGGATTTTTCAGGTGATGTTACTTTTCAACTTATAATTGACACTTTTATCCATTGCAAAAAAAATGCTCACACAGTTCACAGCGCCTTAGCTTGGTGGCATGTCATTCTACGACAGGTAGAATGAGTTAATGTTAGCATAGCCGCGGCTATTTTTGAGCGCAAAATAGTTTTTGACTTCCCACATGCAATTTTACAAACGGTAACATTAACATTTTGATTTTAACAATAACTCATTTGTTGGAGAGACTAGTGATGTACTAGTAGTGGTAATAATACTAGTTGACATGACATAACTGTTTAGGGATGTTCTCTCAACTAGATTGATTAGTTAGCATAGTTCGCTAAATATCTAACTGCCAGGGCTCGCAAATATCTAGCCACTCCTTCATCCACAATGCCGTGTGAAGACGTTGTTGTCACTTGTCAGTCACAGGACACATGGTGCTAAAGAAGCCGTCAGCTTTACTATCAGGGAATGTGAACAAGGTAGTTTGCCACACCAGCTGGCGAAAGGAAGACTATATTGTGTCATGGTGTGGTCAATGGTTGTTTGACAATAAAGAGACATTTTCAACCATCCACTGGCTAAGAAGCCCAAATCATTTCTGTTTGATTTGAAAAGATAAGAAACATTTGTATTCAACCAAACAATAGCTAAAAAGCCCGAATTCTTTTTGGGATGATGATATATTAATGTTCCATATGGAAAAGCAAAGAGAACTGCTAAAGACTTGGCGCTCTGAGATTCTTCTGAACAAACTTCTGAAGAGTGCGTTACAAATAAAATGAATTATTATTAAAGAACTGCTGAGTTGCAGCACCATTGTTTTAGTTTTTCATTAATGAAAAAAGAAAACATGTTAAATGTATATATCCGTCTTTGTCATGATTAATATACAGAGAAAATCGGTAATATGTGATAAATCATGATTAATCCACAGATTAATCCACACTTTTTTTTTTATCATTTCACAGCCCTAATGTATATATGAATTGTTTTAAGTATGTTGACCTGTGATGTATATTTGTTATGGAAACACGGGATTAGTAGTATTTGTACTATTTAATTACAATGTTTTTTAATCCTTTATGGTATTTTTCATTTAATTCTATTAAACAGGTCAGTTGCAGCAGTCTTTATATCACGGACGACTCCAACACGGCAATATTTCCAGAGCCAGCAGGCCATTTTTCAATAATTAATCTGACTAATCGCAGTCATTATGAGGTCCACGGCGATGCAGAGCACCTTCCACCCGCTGCTGGTGCCCCTGCTTTTGGGTTCATGCGCCGACCCTCACCGGCTTCTGCTTCTGCCACATCTTTTTCTGCGTCTGGTTTTTCCACTGAAACACCACCACCACCACCACGAGCTGGAACTCCACGAGCTAGTGGAGCTAGCTTGTTCCAGGGAAGATCATTCCAAAGGTTACTTGTTAAATATGTAACTTGTTAAATATGTAACTGATCTCTGCTGCTAAAATCTCGTCCTATAATATATAAATATCATTTTAGGCCCATAGGTGTGATTTTAAGACGGTCTGATTTATCCCCAGGTCAATCCATCTGGCAGAAATTGTTAATGAGAAACTCAGTCCTTCCAGGACAGTAGTTGTGCGCTTTTTGGAAGCTGAGGCCTGCGTTGAACGAATTTCGGCCAAAGTTCAAGATGACGTGGGCTCTGATGAGCCTATTACCTTGACGGACACCCAAGGAAACGAAATAATGGACTCTGAGGGCACAAGAAGTAAGTTGTATGATCAGAAACTTGCTTCTAATTTGTGGTTTCTAATAAACCTTAATGTTGATTTTAAAGGAGTCATTGATTGCAAAAAAACAAATTTACCTTGTCACAGTTGATTAACGACAGTTCAGTGGGTAAAATGTACATACAATGAACCCTTAAAGTCCATTGACACTTCTTTCATATGCAAATCTCACAATTAGAAACCGGTAGGTATGTAAAGCAGGATTTGCTAAGAAGATGTAGCTGAAAAGGTGCTGTTCTGACCCTTTGTTCATTACAACCGCAAGCTGTAGTATTATGTTGTTGCTAACGTATCCTCCCTGTTTCTATTATCGGTAGATGTGATGGTTTAGTTTATTGGCAATGTGGCTAACGTTATTTCATGTCCCTGACTGTGTTTCATTCAATAAATAACACGTGTTTGTTTACAGCCCAACCAATGTTACATACCCTATTCGGAGACCGTAAGGAACCGTGTGAAATACCCCAAAAAGTCAATGACCCCTTTTAAAAACAGAAGTGAAGTTAATGTTTTCTGACTTCTTAGGTTCCCAGTTCTGGAAACAGAACTCAAGAAAAATATATGCTGTGCCTGAAAGTGACTTTGTGGAGTTTCAGAATGGGAGAAGAGCTAAAACAAGGTAATACAACATTTGATCTGTAGGCAAATTCATATATGAACTAAAACTTCCTGAAGGAAATACCAGTGTAATGCAAAAGTTAAGAAAGGAAAAAGAAAGTAGAGTGGAAGAATAATTATTATTTGAACTTAATTTGGTCTGCTTTTTTGAGTGATGATCATGAATGAAGTCATTATGATTCAATTATATGACAACAATGTCTCATAGGTTGACGCTTTTACAGAGTAAATTAAGATTTATAAAATATTCAGAAAGATATTCAACATTTGTTCATATGCACCATTTGAAAAAAATCTTTAATCCTTTCTTTTCTGTTCATACATTTAAGTCGAAGGGATGGAGATTCAAGCCTGCAGGAGGTCCTTGGACGTGTTGACCAGCTGAAGCAAGCCGCTGGGAGTCTCCAAGAGGTCACTAATTCAATCAACCAGCTGTCTCAGCTGGCCAAGTCTCAAAAGGAGGAGATAATGGCAAATGTCGGTTTGCAGCCCTTAAAGGAAGCCTTTGCATGTCTTGTGTGTAAAGGTACGTGTAAGATATGTAACAGTAGGTCATTCTACAGTACAAAACATAGCCGCCTGCCACCCTCAAGCACTGCGCTGACCAGCTGTCACGGGTGTTCATCGCCATCTTCAACATTCACTCTGCGATAAAACACACTTCTGATTGCTTAGTTAATTTCCTTCTATATTGCAACTACAATTAAATGTTATTTTCTGCATCAATTTATAATTTTTTTTTTTAACCTTGCAGCTGTAATGGCAGATCCCATGTTCGCCACATGCTGTGAATCGATAATTGGATGTCGTACCTGTGTGGAGCTGTGGTTAGTCACATCAGACCACTGCTTGAAATGCAGGGCAGGAGAATAAAATACATGAAGTGAAGGGTCTCTCTGCTGCCTTGTCACTTTTCAAGGAGAGAGAAATTGATTTGATTTGATAGATAATTGTTTGTTATTGTTTGTTATGTTTACATTACTGGAACTACCTCAGTTTGTTTGTTGGATGTTATTATGGGTACATGACCAGAAAGATGTTGTTTGTTGTAATGTTTATATTGTGTGTGACCGTTTAAAAAAAAAGAAAAGAAAAAAGACAACTTCCACTTTATCATTGTTGTAATAAAATGTTATTTTGGTATACTGCTTCTTCATTGACCATTGCAGGTCACTGTGTAACAGGTCGCACATGTCTTGAGGTGATATCAATCAGAGACCTCACTGCATTTTTAAAAGGGCCATAGTTATGGTTAACCACATTTTGGAAGAGGGGATAGCAAATCAAAGAGAGAACCAAACTCAGTTTCAGTCCATTGTTGGGCTTCTTCAGAGGGGAAAGGATCACTTCCAAAATGGATTCTCTTTTCAAGGCTGATCCCATTTCCTGCTGATACAGGTCAGCTGCAACTGAACCGACTGGCAGAAGGTCCTCAGAAAGTTTTGCAGGACACCCTTCTTTAGCCAGTTCGTTTGGTATTCCCCTTCCTGCAAGACAGTAAAGTGAGTAGTGAGATAATTGGTCCCTGACAAGCCCTGACAAGCCCCTGCTCAGCACACCACCTCCGCACATTCCTCTCGGAAAACCCCCGTGTAGTTCCAAACTGGGTGCATAACGCAGTGGCGATAATCCCCACAGGACATTCCATTATTTCGGTGTTCTGAAATAAACCTGCATATTCGTGCAATGCCATTTTGAGGTGCGTCTCAAGGATGTCTGGCTCCAAATTAAATACACCGCCAACTACTGATAGCTTGGCTCCAAATTAAATACACCGCGCGCCAACTACTGATAGCTTCCGGGTCACAACACAAAAATATTCGCAAAATTGAGGAAAGAAGATTTCCACGCAGTATTTAATTCCCGATGTCCATGTTTAAGCACATCAAGAAAATCAGATGACTGGTCGTTTTACCGTTCCGGTTCTATTATCAAACAAATTCGGAAAATGTGTCATTTTCGGATTTTTGTTTCCTATCTCTATATGGTAATCGGGA